>NC_050513.1:640122-659286 GCF_002922805.2 Oryzias melastigma
AAACTAACTTAACCGCGCTAAAACATCACTGCTGCGCACAGAAGCTCGCTGTCCTCCATGCATCCATCTGCTGACCATCAGTGGAGGAAAACGCCGTCCTACCCCCCTCCCTGCTCCAGTGCCCCTCTACTGCCATCTACAGGCCGCTTTGGGAAACAGAGAGGGCTGGAGGGAAGGCGACGGCGTCCCCAGAGAGATTCCATCATTTCCTCCCTGAGCTCAGCTATCGCGTTCCCGGTGCTGTCATGCAAACGAACGTGAACACCCGGCTGGTCCTTGTGTGTGCGGGCGTGTGCGCGGCTGGATGCTGATCCTAACGAGAGCGACAGCTCCGGCGGGTGACGAGCGCAGATATGACAGGCTCATCAGAAATCCAGCTTCAGTCAGCAGCAGCACCGCGGCCCCCAAACCCCCCACTCCACTCAGATGCCAATAATTACTCATCAAATTAGACATCTACACACTCTCTCCTCTCCTCTCCGTCCTTTTGTTCTTTTGCTCTCTTTTCTTTCCCCTTCTGATGGCGACTCCTTATGCTGGAGTCTAGAGAGGGGGCGGAGCTTGACCTGAGCAGAAGGACACTTTTTAAACCCTCATTTTTCTAGAAAACCAAACCTTCTCCAGCTGGACTGACTGATTTGTCTCAGTTCTGAACATCTACTTTGATGGAGATCACTGCAAACAGCGTTCCAGCAGCAGGAATATGGAGCTCAATTAGTGTCGATGTTAATTCAAACCAAAATAAAACCAATTGAAAAAAATATTGGTGTTTGGAAATAAAAAAAAAAAAAAATAAAATGTCTAAAGATTTTGGCTATTCTAAAATAAACCCAATTAATTTCAAGTTTGAATTTTCTGTTTTTTTCAGTTTCTAAACTCAAAATTTCAATTTCAAAAGTTTTTTTTCAGTTTGAAATCTAAAAATTTCAGTCTCAAAAGTTTTTTTTCATTTTCAGTTCAATTGTTTTTCTTTTCTGAATGTGAAAATTTCAGTTTCAAATCTTTTTTTCCCTTTCAACACTTTTTTTGTTTTCGAATGTGAGAATTTCCGTTTCAAAACTTTTTTTCACTTTCAACTTTTTTTTATTTAGAATTTGAAAATTTCAGTTTTAAATGTTTTTTTTCCACTTTCAACTCTTTTCTTTTGGATATTTTTGAATCTGAAATTTTTAGTTACAAAACTTTTGTCCCTCTTGTGGCGCGTTGGGGCGGGGCTAACACGACGGGCCAATCAGAATGGATGAGGGTGGTAACTTCACTCCCGGTGTGTTCACTGACTCTGAGAACTGTAATAATTGTGATTAGAAAATGTCTGTTTAGTCTGTACTATCATAGTCTGAAGTTGTCCCAAGACGGGTGTAAAAATCAGAGTTTTATCGCGTGTAAACCGTGCGTCCAAAACTCTGTTCTAGTCCGTTCAAAGCGCCATCTTATCGTGTTAAATACAGCTGTAGAAAACGTCAAAAACGTCCTTAAAACGTTGTTTTAGCCCCACCCCAATGTGCCACAACAGGACCAAAAGTTTTGAAATGGAAATTTCTTAGATTGGAGAACGAAAAAGGTTTGAAAGTGAAAAAAAGGTTTGAAAGGGAAAAAAGGAGTTTTAAAACCTAAAAAAATGAACATTTGAAGCTGAAAATAATGAAGTTAATAGCAGAAAGTTTGTGACATTTCACATTTTTTTAGCCAAACATCAATATTTTTTTTAATTTGTTTTATTTGGGTTTGAAATAATATCGGCCACAATTGAGCTCCATACAGGCAGAGATGAGGATGAACACTGAGGAAGACGATGCCAGCCTAGATAAATAAAACGATCATCTGGATGAATTTACGTCCTGACTCTGCTTTTCTCTTTTACAGCTGCCCTCCAAGTCTCCATATCCTTGAAAAAAGTGGAGTTGAGTGTTGGAGAGTCCAAGTTCTTCATCTGCACAGGTATGGAGGTGTTTTCTAAATATTCTTTTAGCTGCAGATCTCTGAAGTCTCTGTTCAGGCCTCAGTGAGCCACAACAGACTGAAGGTAACGAGAACGTAGACGTGCTGAAGACATGAATAACATCAAAGTTCAAACCATGGAAAACCAGGTCAAAAGGTAAAAATGAAAAGTTTAGACAACTTTTATTAGATTATATCCATCAAAGTTAAAACATTATATCCAAAAAACTGATTTCAGAATGAAAAGTTGAGTTGAAGTCAGATTAATTCTGTTGTTTCTAGAAGAAGCTGAGAAACTTCTGAAGAAGTGAAGGTCAAAGTTCATGATTTATGTCCAGATGGAAATGCATCCAGAGGAGACTTAAGGAGACAAATCAACAAGAAATCCTGAACATTTTTGGAGAAATAGTGTGACCGAAGATGATCTTTACCTCTGGATTCAGACAAAAGCTGGATCTCTATTGAAAAGAACAAAACTGTTGATTTTGGTGGTGGTAGTGTCATGGTTGGAACCTGTTTCTCAACTAAATGAGTTAATAGCTGGTTTAGGTTTAACATCATTGTTTTTTTAACTTTATGAAGTAATATGATCAGGTTGATCAAAATCATTTACGTTTGATAAAAATGTGGAGAAATGTGGAAGAGCACAAGTATGTATACATATTTATTGGACTTAAAATTTGAGATGTCTTATTTGTAAAACTTGATCTTGTTGGTTTTATTTTATTTCCTTCTGAATGATATCAGATGATAAAACCAGTTTGGACTGTCTGACGTCTTCAAACAACACGTAAACATTCAGCGTTAAAATGCAGAGTCACGTTCAGCAAACATCTGTCACATATAGAAGTGTTGGTTTGTCTTCCATACGAGGCCTCAGGTCTTCTGAAAAATCTATTTTGGGAAAAGTGTAAAAAACATTCAGCAGCCTTTAGAGTTTTTCTTCAGAAATTGTGTTGAAAAAAAACACAATAAATTTTAATACGATTCCTCGTCAATCAATGAATTATCCTCATCAGACAGAGTCCAGCAGCATGGAAAGATAGTTTGTACCAAAATCAGCTTCACACTTTGAGCACTTAATCTTCTTTAGACTGATCAGTTAAAGACAATTTATTTGACATTTAGGAGTTTATTTTGTATCAGTTCTTCTCAGGTAGACTTTCATTTGACTGACTTGTTTTTTTCTCACCTGGTGGACTGAAAAAATTGAAAAAGTAGTTAGATTACATTGTGCTTATTTCTAACTTGTATCATTTTGACTAAATATATTTTTATGGAGAGTAAAATATTTATAAAGTTATTTAAGGTTATTTTTGTTCTGGAAAAATATTGCTGCCTTTTTTTATTCTTAATTGTGGTGCAGCGGTAGGGCGGTTCAAGTGCAGGTTCAATTCCTGCCTTGCCCGCCCAAGGTAGGAATTTACTAGCATTCACACTAGCATTATCACAGGTATTTATCTAATTCGTAATTATGTTAAAAAGTTCCATTTATAAATGTACCTTTACAGTAGTTGAGCTGTAGTTGTGGTGCTGCTAAGGTGTAGTCTTTAGTAAGGGTGTGGTTAAGATGTTGTTAGGTTGTAATTAGGCTGTAGATTAGGGTGTGGTTAGTGTAGTCAAGGTGTAGTTAGGCTATAGTGAGGCTTTGGTTAGGCTCTAGTCAGGGTAATTATTGTGTAGTTAGAGTTGGGTATAATGACGGTGTAGCTAGTTAGTAGTTTTAATGTCTTGGAACTAGATTAAATAGTGTGTAATGCTGTTAGACCCAATCCTAATTCTTCTCCCTTCCCCCACATTTAAAGGGAGAGTTTTTGAAAAAATGTGTCTCTGAATTCGGACGTCACTTCCCCTCGATGAAGCAACAATAGTCGTCGGTCAGCTAGCTTTAGCGCGGAGCTTCCAGCGCTTGGATATACACAACATCATCAGTTTGATAACTTTAATGAGGTCATGCTACAACAAAAAGTCATTACTTTCATTTAAATGTGAGTAATGACTTGGTTGACCCTCACAACGGAGGGCTTTGTATCTATCCCTCCCTTCCCCCACAAATGGAGCGGTGGGGGGGGGGGGGGGGNNTTCAACACCTTTCAAAATAAAACATTTCCCTTGAAAAAGTCTCCGGAGCGTCACAGGCGTCACATGCCACTGCAGCCACGTCTGACCCTCATTATTGACACCAACATTCATTTTATGACTTATTATTTCTGCAATCCAATATTTTTCCTTTTTCTAAAATTAGAAAAAGCGAATTGCTTCCTGTGGGCTTCATATTTCTTCCTTCTCACCTCCAGTGTGACTAATAGTCGTCACGCCGCTCTCTCATTCATTTCAATGAGGCCACAACTGTGAGGATGCAGCAGAAATATTAAATTGGATCTTCAAAGGTAAAATATGAGGCTCTGAGTCATGTTTCATCTTAATGACTAATTAAGAGTGCAGTCCTGGTAGAATATTTAATGCGGACGGCAGTTTCTCTGATTTACAGAGGAGCTGAGGCAAAGGTAGATGAAACGATAACTTCCCCCAAAGAAAATACCTTCTCCTAGCATGTGGATGCTGGAAAATGTGTATGAACCAACCCCTCCAACGGCGTCTCATGGTTTCAGCAGTATGTCAAATACCAGCTCGTTTTAATGTACTCCTGGCTCTGAAGGTGGGAGAAGGCTCTGAAATCACAGACAATATTCCAAAAACTGGGTGATTTTGCTTTATTATTTCTGCTCGTCCGGCATTCCAAACCTCGGAAACCCTTTATTAAGCAAAACACAGTGGCTGTGGTCGCCATGGCAACCCTGTCACCAGAAGCCTCCCCTCGAATGCGGGCAATCACAGCAAACAAACGTGATTCAGGAGCAGTTGTGTTCTGTTTTGAAAATGTGCAATTAGAGTTGATTCGGAAACACAAACGTCGCGACCCCGGCGCCGGTGGCGTGACAAACGAGGGGGCGGGTAAACGGGTGCTTAGGTGTGTGTTTAACCTCCCCTGTGGGTGAAGTGGCAGAAATCCAGAACAAGTATTGGCTGAAGCGGGAAACAGAGGCGGGTTGCGATGAGATCCAGCAGCTTTTGTTTTGACCGCCTTTCTGATGGAAACAGTGTGAAGGTCGCGGCGGTCGTCCCGTGGTCATCCGTGGTCGTCCCTCGGGACGGTCAGAGCGTTTCCTCCCGTCGACGAGCTCTGCAGAGTGGATGGAGATGAAAAGAGGAAGAGGGCTGATTTGGACATCCTGGCCGGTGAGACTCCCTCCTGGCAGATGTTCCTTCTCCTCGGCGCCCCGCCTCCCCCGAGATTCAAGGCTAATGACCAACACGGCTCCGGTGCCAGCCAACATTTGGAGGGTTTTGGCGTCTTTCCACCAAACTGGTTAGGACGACGCTCTTTATCAAAGTTAGAAAGAGTCTCAAAATAACTGACCCGTTGTGTCCCACTTTTCCTGGTTGTTCCCTTGAGGTTCCAGGAGAGGAACCGTTCTGTGAAGTGGAACTCCTTACAGTCTGATGACTGGAACACGGAGAGGGAGGAAATGGACTCAAATGATTTTTGTTTCTATTTGGCTTATTTCTTTTGCTAAATACTACAAGATCCTAAATGATATTTTATTATGTTTGGCTAAAATGGATGTCAGTATTTTTATTGAGTAGCAGTGGATGCAGTTTATTCTTGCCAGATTGACCCTCTGGGACAAAAACTCAATGTCCCTTATGGGTGGATGTGGGCTGTCTCCACATGTAATGTTAGATCACATGTCAAAGTCACGGCCCGGGGGCCAGATCCGGCCCTCCAGGTAATACTATACGGCCCTCCAGATCATTTTATTTTATTGTTATTAATGACCCGATGTTTTCTTGCTCTCATTTCAAACTTGTATAATTTTGATAAAATATATTTTATAGAGAGTAAAACATTAAAGTTATTTAAGGTTTAAGTTGATTTATTCTGGAATAATATTCATGACAGTTTTAAAGTTAAAAAAATTGCCATTCTGCTAGATTTTTGGAATTTTTTCTCATCTACTAAGATTTTTAGGCTATTTTGGAGTTTAGCTAATATTTCAGCTACATGCTAGCAGTTTTGGCTAACTTTTTTTTTTTTTACGTTTTTAAACATTCAGCGGATATTTTAGCTGGCTATCAACTTCAGCATTTTCAGCTATCAGCCTCAGTGTTTTCAGCTATTTCAGCATCTTCAGCAGCCAAATTCATCTTACAGCATTCACACTAGCATTATCAAAGGTAATACTATATATCTAGTTCATAATTGTGTTAAAAAGTTATGGTTTTAAAGTTTTAAAAATGTAGTTTTAGAGTGTTCCATAAATATTTATACTGTTCGGCCCACAATCTAAGGTATGTTTTGGATTTTGGCCCTTGTGTGATTGAGTTTGACACCCCTGCTGTAGAGCCATAATGTTAACGCATTTTTTCCTACGGGCGTGCTGCAGGTCACAGATGTAGTGAACATTGATACGACATGTAAGGGTGAAGTAGGTAAAATGTGTTACATATTACATCCCTTAAAACCACATTTACATCTGCAGACAAACAAACAAATGGTAAATGGCGTATACTTGTATAGCACTTTCTACCCTCCTTCGAGGGCCCAAAGCGCTTCAGTCACAGACTCATTCACACACACTGGTGGTGGCTCCGCTGCCTAATACTGGCGCCAACCTCCCACCAGAGGCAATGTGGGGTTCAGTGTCTTGCCCAAAGACACTTCGACACATGGGCGGGCAAGGTGGGAATCGAACCCGCTCACTTCTGATCAGGAGTCGACCGCCCTACCACTGCACCACGGCCGCTCCATAGCAAACAAACAAAGCAGCAGAACGTCAGAACAGCAGCTGATCTGTTGAATACCCCCCCACTGTCAGTGTTTCCTTGTGTTAAAACTAAGGCTGTCAGATTTGTCTCGTTAAAAACGCATTAATCTGACGTGTGCTTGACGCCGACAATTTTTTTGACGCATTAATCGCGGACTTTCTCATACGTGCCTTTCCATACCGCGCGCGGGCGTCCTGCCCTTTAACTCACCGGCTGCTCTCACACTAGATCACGGGCGGGTCTCCAACCACCGAGCTGCGAGCTAAAACCGAAAACGCTAGGACCTGGAGAGCTCCTGCACCCTAACCCGGCTCCGGTTCGCGTCCAGTACCGCGTCTGGTGGAACCAGCTCGCGTCCGGCGCCGCGTCCCGAGAGCTGTGGACCCCCGACGTTCCGAACAGCAAGCGCACCGGGGGACGTTTTAAATGTTCTGGAGGTTTAAGCGTGATCCAGCCCCAGCATAGCGGTCTGTCTGCCGGCATATTCATGGCGTGAACTCCGCTGGACACGTCGCTGCATCGAGCTGCAGCCAGAGAACGCGGCGGCAGTAACAGACTGTCAAACTATCCACAGTGTATCCCGCTTTTCTCAGTCTTTAATGTTTTAAAAAACAAAAGTTAATTGGAAATGATAAATCTCTATTTCATTTATTACTGTAGTTCAGCAGAGGAGGAAAAGATTTGGTCCTGACAAAAAATGAACATGAAAGTTTTATGGAAATGTTATTTTTTATGTTTTTTATTTTATTTTACTGAACTTTGATTGAAGTTTTGAATTTAAAATGCCCTTCACTTGCACTTGGGCTTTTGTTAGGCATTTTATGTTACAGCCTTTTATTGTTAAGAAGGTTTATCTCAATACAATGTTACAAAATAAAGTATTTCTGATGAAAACTATTAATTTTGTCATTATTGTTTTCATAATTAATGTAGAACTGCTAAATTCCACGAAGCACACATTTTTTTTCCTTAAAAAAAGGCCAAATGTAAATTTGCGATTAATCGCGAGTTAACTCTGGACAATGCGATTAATCGCGATTAAGAATTTTAATCGCCTGACAGCTCTAGTTAAAACACAAGTTCTGAACACTAAACCTATGGTGAAGTACAGCCATGACAAAGTCAGGTTTTGCTGTGGTTAAGAAGAGATTTACAGTGGGCGGGGCATCAGCCAAAGCTGCAGGAGGAGGGTGGGGGTAAGAAGTTGGGTTTGAGCTCACCAACATACATTAAACCTAAAGGGTAAAGGTATGAATGATTAAAGGGAGCTGGTCTTAATCCAACGTTCCTCTCCCAAACTGAGATGACAGTTGTGCTTTTCTCCCACGATTCAACCTCTGAAAAGCCAAGGTGACTCTTTCTTCCTGAGAAATGTTCATAAAGCCGGAGCTTATGCAGATTTTAAAAGCAGCCTTTCACGCAGATCTGGAAGCACAAAGAGAGGCTGGCTTGAGCGTGAAAAGCAGGCCAGCTCGCAGCGCACCGCTGTCTCCTCCGATCATCTGCGCACCACGCCGCCTGTCACCGCGCTAGCTGCGCTAGCTCCCGCCGCCGACAGCCGGAGCTGTCAGCCCAGCCACAATGCATCGAGGAGATAACATTGTGACGCTGGTGCGTAGGGGAGACGCCTGAAGGCCTCTTATCAACGCCGTGCCCACGTGAACCGCAGAGCTGCGGCGTCTTCTGAAAGCGACCAGATGATCAGAAGGCGCCGCTGTCCAACAGCCTGTGCTGCTATTCATCTGAGAAGCCGTCGTCTCATGGCTCCACCTCCTGCTGCAGGGCTCTGCTGCTGAGGTTAAAAGCTTTGCTCAAGGGCACGCTTTTTCAAGTTAGGAGCAACAAAGAGACTGTTAAAGCTTCCCGCCTTTTCATGCCTCTGGTTACTGCTGTTTTCCCTAATTTGACTTTTGCGCTGCAGAGGTGTCCTCTGGTGGGGTCTCTAGGCAACCGGACAAGCCCCCGATTCCCGGTTCCCTTTGTTTAAGGCTGCAGCTGATGAAGGACACTCTCTGCAGTCACTGCGTATGCGCAGACAGCAGTTGCCTGCTGCTTCCAGATGCTTCCATCGTCCCCCACAATCTGGAGGGCCGGATAGAATTAGCTGGAGGGCCGGATCCGGCCCCCGAGCCTTGATCTTGACACACGTGCCTTAGGAAGTGGTGAGCCGCAGACACAGCCGCACTTGGGAACCATTGGGTGAATTAACCCTCCAATCCAACCCTTTTAGGCTGAGTGTCAAACAGCAAGGCCCTGGGCCCTACTCTAGAGTCTTATGTGTGACTTTGACTGGATTTGAACTTTCCAGTCTCAGGGGGGACACTCTACCACGAGGCCACTGAGATGTTTGTGAATTTGTATCTTCAAACTAATGACTAATGACTTATGACTGTCCTGTATTTCTACAAAAAGTAATAAATCTGAAGATGAATAAAGATTCATCTGTAGTTGAACCACTTTCCTGTTAAACCATCCAACTCTTTCCAACTCACTTCAGTTTTATTTTTGTTTATTTACTATTATGTTTGTTTTCTTTTTAGTTGTTAAGACTCTGTCTTTCAAAATGAGAGCAAAAACAGGACAGAAACAGCTGATAGATGTTGACAGAGTGTCAGTTTGGAGCTGAAGATTCCCTTTCAAAATAAAAGACTCCAGTTTGGTAGCATGAACAGAAGATCAGGTTCCTTCAAACTTCTGTTCTGCTTTTGTCCAGACATGACTAAAGTGATGAAACAGTTCTTAATACATGAATATTGTTCATATTGTTTGTCAACAAAAATAATGAACCAAATCTAAAAAACAAAGGAATATTTGACGTTGAAAGAGAATTGTTATTGTTGCTGAATCACAATCTTAGCTTTTAAACAGATTTGTGATGATAAACTGTGTGATTCCATGAAGCTGTATTTTATTTTGAAGGTGCAGTACTTCCTGGTTGAGGTGAAAGTGCGTTTGTTTGTGTTCCAGCCATCGGGGAGCCGGTGAGGCTGGAGTGGTTCAACCCCCAGGGCGAGCGCATCGTGGCGTCCAAGCGCATGATGCTCCACACCGAGTCGTCCCGCTCCAAGCTGGTCATCTACAACGCCATCATCGAGGACGCCGGCATCTACCGCTGCCAGGCCACCGAGGCCGGCGGACACACGGCGGAGGCCTCGGTGGTGCTGGAAATTTACCGTAAGCTTTTCCCCCAAAAAATCTCCCTCCTGCCCACAGACTGAGGAGAACCGAACATGAAGGGAAGGAAGTCATACCTGCTGCTGGTTCTGACAGTCCTTGAGCAAGGCACTCGGTTTACCTCCCAGCAGCTCCATCCTGCAACGAGGGACACCAGAAAAATGATTTTTAAATGTTTTCATTCATCTATTTCCATATAAAAACATTTTGAAGATGTTAGAAAACATCATTAAAAAGTATTTTTAATAAAAAGCCTTTAGGTGCTTTGAGGATCAGTAATATTTAGTCTGCCTCAGATTTGATTTAGAACCAGACACAATCAGTGTGAACAATCTAAAACATTTGGCTCCAACTTTTAGGAAACAACTGAACTCCCAGAGTTCTAGTTTACCAGATTTTACACCAAACTACTCCAGTTGGATCTCAAATGTGGGGATTTACAAACACATACACAACACACAGACACACAAACACAACATACACACACTCTGATGAAGCACACACAAAAGTACACGCATTCACATAAAGACACAAACACACAGATATAGTAGACACACATACAGACAGACATACAGATACACAAAGACATTTAGAGACAAAACTTAAACAGACACACAAACATAGACACAAACTCACAGACACATATAGTACATAGAGACACAAACAGATAGAGACACACACACGAACAGAAACACCCCTACACACCTACTCACAGAAAAACACACTTACAAACACACACATAGACACTCCCAGAGACACAAACAGACACACCCCCGCATAGAGATACACACTCACAGACAGACACACAATGACAGGAAGTCTTGCGTGCTGCAGCTTCTTCTCCTCCTCCCACCGTCCAGCCTTAGACAGACTCATCTCGGCCTCAGTTACATCTGCCCCCCCTCCATTCATCGCACACATAACCAGCTTTCTTAAACCATTGTTTCCATGACGACACCTGCCGCTCACTCCAGGTCTGCAGTGTGGGTTACATGAGCAGCATGAAGATGGAAGACAGACGTGCAGCCAGCCAGTCAGTCAGATTCTGTTCAGTCGGAACAAAGACATGTTTGCTGAAACAGGAACGTGTATTCTTTGTTTTGTTACATTTCATTTAAATTTTTTAAAGTTGAGTCAGTGCATCGCTCAGATTCTGCATTAGCATTTAGCACATTAGAGCTTGCTGACTTTACAGCTGTTCCATCTGTCGGAAACACGACTGACTTCACAACCACATCCAGGAGTTCAGCTCTCCAGGACTCAAGAGTTTCTGGATCTACTCTATGCAGGTTTCCTAAATGTTGATTAGGGACTTCTAAGGTCACAACGAGCATGTCACAGTCGCAGTGAGAAAGCTGCAGTAAAACCACTGGATCAACTTGGATTTCCCATGAGTCTCGGGTTCACAGGAACACATTTGTTGGCTTCAGCCAATACAAAATGGAGGTCTTCTTGGTTGGTTTTATGACACAACGTCCCCATTCCAGACTTAACACAAACATCACGACAGCCTGAGGCTGAGATTCTCCAACATGATCACACTGTGGATGTCTCAGAGCTGCAATCGCACAGAAAAAACGGCCCAACTTTTCATTAAGACCAGATTTGTAGAGGATCATAGCCCATTACATCCACGCATGGCGCTCCGGTCGTCCTCGCTATTGTGCCGGAGAGAGACGCCTGGAGATTGGTTCATGTGAGACGCAGAGCGTTAGTGTGCATCCGCGGCACCAACTGTGGCGCCGACTCTGTTCTCAATTTGCTGGTGTCAAGTGTGCAGCAGAGTGTTACCCCAGAGACCACATTTCCCCCAGCGGCTCTCTGGTGGAGAGCGACCGCAGGAGCGGGAAACGGAGACGAACCAAACAAACAGCAGACAGCAGGAGTATTACAAGCTCGGAGAGGGGGAGTTTCAGAACACAAGCAATCCTTTGAATCAGGGGTCCTCAAAGTTTTTCTTGAGAGGGCCACATCACTGCTGTCTTCTCTGATGTGGGGACACGGTCGGTGTGGAGGCCAACAGAAAGTGTACTAACACAGCTGAAATGTAAACACTTCTTTCCAGAAAGCCAAACATAGCAAACTTTTAGATTATTTCATTTCTGTAATAAAATAATACCAAGACATTTTAAAAACTAGATATATAGCATTACCTGTGATAAATGCTAGTGTGAATTCTGTAAGCTGAATGTGGCCACTGACGATGTTAGTGACGATAGCTGAAGATGCTAATGACAATAGCTGACGATGCTAGTGACAATAGCTGAAGATGCTAATGACAATAGCTGAAGATGCTAGTGACAATAGCTGAAGATGCTAATGACAATAGCTGAAGATGCTAATGACAATAGCTGAAGATGCTAATGACAATAGCTGAAGATGCTAGTGGCAATAGCTGAAGATGCTAGTAGCAATGGCTGAAGATGCTAATGACAATAGCTGAAGATGCTAGTAGCAATAGCTGAAGATGCTAGTGACAATAGCTGAAGATGCAGAAACTGATAAATAAAAAGCCTGAGGCTAAAAACTGAAAATGTTGAAGTTGACAGCTGATAGCTAGCTAAAATATCAGAGAAAAGCCAAATTAGCAAAAATAATAAAATTGCAAAATGTCTAATTTAATCAAAACAGCTAGCATAAGGTTAAAGTATTAGCTAAACTTCAAATTAGCCCGAAAAAAGCTGAAGAAAGCCTAAATTAGCCAAAACAGCTAGTATGTAGATGAAAAGTAAGCTAAATGCCAAATTAGTCTAAAAAAATTGTAAAATGTGTAATTTAGCCAAAACAGCTAGGATAAAGCTGAAATATTAGCTAAGTTCCAAATTACCTAAAAAACTGAAAAAATCCCAAATTAGCCAAAAGAGAAAATTTAAGCTTAAAGCGCAAATAATCTAAAAAAAAAAAAAAAAAAAACTGGTAAACAGCTGGTATGTAGCTGAAATATAAGCTAAATGCCACATTACCCTAAAAATCTTTTAAAATATCTAATTTAGCCAAAACAGCTAGCATAAGGTTACAATATTAGCTAAGCCCCAAATTAGCCTAAAACAGCTGAAAAAAGTCTCACTTAGCCAAAACAGCTAGTATGTAGCTGAAATATAAGCAAAATATCACATTAGTCAAAATAGCTAGCATACAGCTGAAATATTAGCTAAGCTCCAAATTAGCCTAAAAACTGAAAGAAATCCTAAATTAGCCAAATCAGTTAACATGTAGCTGAAATATTAGCAAAACCCCAAATCAGCCTAAAAACAAAAACAAAAAAGCCTGCATTAGCCAAAACAGCTAGCATAAAGCTAAAATATTAGCTAAGCTTCAAATTAGCCTAAAAACTGAAAAAAGCCTAAATTAGACAAAGCAGCTTCTATTTAGCTGAAATATTTGTTGAATGCCAAATTAGCCTAAAAACTGGTAAAATGTCTAATTTAGCTGAAACAGCTAGCATGAAGCTTAAATATCGCTAAGTTATAAATTAGCCAAAAAGACCAAAAAAAAAAAAATCCTAAATCAGCCAAAACAGCAACATGCAGCTAAAATATTAGCTTATCTTCAAATCAGCCTAAAAAAACTGAAAAAATCCTAAATTAGACAAAACAGCTTCCATGTGGCTGAAATGTAAGGTAAATGCCACAATTAGCCTAAACAACTGGTAAAACTTCTAATTTAGCCAAAACAACTAGCATAAAGCTAAAATATTAGCTAAGCTCCAAATTAGCCTAAAAAAACTGAACAAAATCTTAAATTAGCCAAAAGAGCTAACGTGTAGCTAAAATATTAGTTAAGCTCCAAAATCGCATATGTAACTGCCAAAACAGTTGAAAAAACTAGCATAAACAGTTGAATATTTTAATAGCTGAAAGAGTTGACAAGCTCAGCGTCCACAAAAACGAACTGAAGAAAAATAGTAATAATAAGCAAATCAAGAAAAAGTGAAAAAAACAATAAATGTTCTATTCTCTCCATCATAGTTCAGAATTCAGAAGGGTTTGAATAAAAAGTCATGTTCTATGTAGGTCTAGATCGGGTTTCTGGGGGCGGGGCCAAATGTGGAGGCGGGCCGTCGTTTGGGGACCCCTGCTTTTAAAAAACAGTGAAGCCACAGAGAGATGCAGTAATGCTGACCCAGCGATGCTGGCTCGACTCCAGCAGACGGCGGAACGCCTGTTTGGGTTTGATGTTGAAGGCGGTCACAGAGGGGCTGGTACTGGGACGCTGATGTGAGCCAGAACAGAGGGAGATGGCGTGCTGGCTCTTCAGGAGTCCTCTCTGAAACCAGCGTCCAACGTGAAGCATTTATCCACCAAAATAAAAACACGCTCGTCATGTGAAGTCGCTCGGCGTGAGACCAGCGACTGAATCAAAGGCTTCCTGTGATTTCCTCTAATTTAGCAGGCAAAGGCGGCCCATTTATTCTGGGTTTTTAGTTCCTGAGCTCATAAATCAGACAGGTTCACTCCTGCACTGCAGCCTCTAAATTAGCCCGGGTTTGTGTGAGTTTCTGAGTTCATTTACCCATAGTTCCTTGTTTTTGCCCCTATCTCAAAAGACTTGTATCATAAAATGCTTGGGAAACAAAGAAACTATCAACTAAATATTTACTTTTTGAAATAAAAGGTCATAAATTCTACAAAAGCAGTTTGGTTTTGCTGCATATTCATGATGATAAACACTTAGAGAATATTTAGAATGATGGTGAAGCTGCAGTCTTAAAGTATGAATAATGAGTGAAGTTAGAAAAACAATAGTCTGCAGAGCTCCTAATTATGCTGCTGTGTTCATGTTGTGCATATATCTACAGTATAAGTATGTATATGTATGTGTAAATGTACAGATATGCGTACGTATTTATATTTGAGATGAATGCGTATTTGTTATCCCTAGAAATCATGAGGGTTCTGCAATGTCGATTAAGGTGCACGATTAAGGTGGTTAGCTGCATAAAGACACCGGTCCACTCCAACCAATCAGGAAGACTTTAGCTAACACGGCCTAAACCAGGAGTCTGCAACCTTTAGCACTAAAAGAGCCATTTCCTCCAGTTTCTTACAAACGAAAACCCCGCCAGAGCTGCTACGTCCAATTTTGTCATTTAGAAAAATAAACTTTATTTATGTGTGTGTGTGGGGGGGGGGGGTGTCAATAATTTCTATGACATCACTTTTGACAGCAGCACCTACAAGCTCCTTTCAAAATAAAATACATCCTCCTGCAGATAAGATCTGGCTGCAGTAGATTTACAATCTCACTTGAGGAATTTGGCCTCTGAACAGCAACATAAAATAAGACTATGAGTTTAAAAGTATTCCAATAATAAACCATCTGACAACGACTCTGCGTAGTTATCTGACGTGGGGATTTTGGAGGAATAGTAAAGCTGATTTGTAATGTCAGCAGTGGTTAAGGATAAAAAAAAGATCATTTTCACTGTGAAAGATCACCTTGGGGTAAAAACGTGAAGGTAAATGACTTGACCAATAGACCAATATTTATTGAAATTGTTATCATTTTTCCTCACAGACAGGGAGGGATTTTTTTTTTTTTTTGCCAGGGAGGGATAAAAGAGCCACATGTTTGACCTGTGGAATCACAAAGACTTCCCATATATTAACAATGATTTTCTCAGGTTCTCCAATACGTATTTGCCTCACGGTATTTATGTTTATTTATTTCAATTCAATATATGTTATATGTCTTTGGTGCTGCAGCTCTAATGTCATTTACCTTTTAATAACATTGACAATTATGGCTTTAATTTATTTTATCTGCAATATAAATGTCAATTAAATGATTGTATTAATGAACTATTAACTATCTGTATCATAGTGATATGGTAACACCTCGAATCTCCTTTAAATGTGGTAAGATAAAGTCAATATCTCTAGATCTTTAAATAATGTCAACCCTTTGGGGAATTTTTCTTGTTAATCTCTAAATTATCTCCAAACAATTGAAACTTTAAATCATAAATAATCTGTCTCCATTTGTCAAATACATAAATCTGATCAGGAGTTCCAGTTTTCACTGACTGGTGCTAAATACAGCAACACATCACATTTAGCTCCATTCCTTTCAGTGACAGACTTGGATCTTTACTCTGGCTGCTTGATAATCATCAGAAACATCGTAAATATCATTTCTTTGGAGTAGACAACAGACGAGCCAAACCGTCACTGCAGACGCCAAAATGTTGTAGGACGTTTTTCTGGTTGATTCCATCATGAAGGCGTGAATTCACAAACAGGAGGCTCGATGGAACGTCCTCACACATCCACTGAGGTCCACATGCTGGTTAACAGCCAGGTGACGCGTTCCTGTGATGGTTTCATGTTCTGCAGAGTGTTAGCAGCCAGTGTGAGGCTGCAGAAGCTACAAACTCTGCAGAATGATCAACACAAAGGCTGCTCCAACGGGGGACAAATACACAGCAGATTGTGTACTTCTGTGTTCTTTGTGTTGTTTTTGATGTACATCACAACTGTAGCAAGCGCATAAACACACACGAGTGTGTCGTCTTTGTTCTTTGGACGTTTTGTTGTTTTTCAGTCTGCAAACTGCCTTCAAGATCCTCTAAAACACGTGTTAAAGTCAAGGCCCGGGGGCCGGATCCGGATCCTTATTTTATTGTTATTAATGACCCGATGTTATCTTGTACTCATTTCTAATTTGTATAATTTTGACTAAATATATTTTTATGGAGAGTAAAATATTGAAAGTTATTTAAGGTTTAAGTTGATTTATTCTGGAATAATATTCCTGCCTTTTTATTATTCATAATTATGTTAAAAAGTTACAGTTTTAAAGTTTTAAAAAGTGTCATTCTGCTAGCTTTTTGGACTATTTTGGCGTTATTATTAAGATTTTTTAGGCTATTTTGGAGTTAAGCTAATATTTCAGCTACATGCTAGCTGTTTTGGCTAACCTTTTTTTTGTGGTCTTTTAGGCTAATTTGGCATTTAGCTAATATTTTAGCTGGCTATCAGCTTCAGCGGCCAAACTCAGCTTACAGCATTCACACTAGAATTATTGCAGGCAATGCTATTTCTGTCGTTCATAAGTATGTTAAATAGTTACAATTATAAAAAAAATGATTTAATAGTGTTCAATAAATGTTTATCCTGTTCATCCCCCGACCTAAGGTGTGTTTTGGATTTTGGCCCATGGTATGATTGAGTTCGTCACCCCTATTCCAAAAGATGCTATCCAGAGAGAAAATAGAAAATAAAGATGTCTTGCTTCAGCCTTAACATCTTTCTGGTTTACAGTAGAAGCTCAGCGGTTTCCTCTTTGATCTCCAAATGCCCACAAACTCCCTGACGGAGACGCAAAGGAGTGAAAAGCGTCTAAACCTCCCTTCTGTTGGATTCACAGAGAGGCTGACTTTCCGGGACGTCGAGTCCCCGCAGGAGTTCCGGCACGGTGAAACGGCGGAGGTGGTGTGTGATGTCATCAGCTCCCCTGTCCCCGTGGTGGTGTGGTACCGCCAGGACCGGGAAATCACAGAGCAGTACCACAGTAAGTGAAGGAGCTGATAAAGAGATGCTCGATGAAGGAACTGTGCTATGGTTGGTAGTGAGAGCTCCACCTTTTACCCAGCATTCATCTGTGAGAGCCTGTGATCTGCGGCGCCGCACTGGGCTGCTAACAGCAGATCACATAAACTCCAAAGTCAACAAACTTTGCAGTGGGAAGTTGCTGGCTGTCGCCTCCAGCTCTTATTCTGAAACATCAGTGCTCCTCTTGTCACTTTCAGGAATACTTTATGGATGAAACAGGCACCTTCTTCTTACTTAGATTCAGAAAAAGTCAACTCAAATGTGCAGCTTTGACCCTTTAACACCAGAGCTGTTTCCAGCGACGGCAAAATAACACTTTTGATCTTTGAACTTCCATAACTAAGCTACTGTTTAGACTGTAATGTAAATTCAAGAGACTTTGATGCAGATAAATCATGTTTGCACTGATATGTACTCCTGTATGTAGTAAAGTGTTAGTATTGGGTTTCATTATGACTCAAAACCACTATTTCTTTCCATTACAGTACTTTACATTAGTAAACAGTTTGCATGACGTACATTGAAGTGTTACATAATGGGAGAAAGCCACTTTTGTCTGATTACTTTACATCATGTTATTTTACAGTAATTCACGTAGTACTTAATGTTTGTAAAGTGTAAAGTGTTGCATAACTGCTCAAAGCTACTTTCCCCGCCTAATATTACAGTACTCTACTTTACATTACTTTACATTGTGTTACTTCCTGTTTATTACTCTACATTGTGTTACATGGCTTTAGGTAACATTACTTTCTGTTGGGTTGTTTCATGTTGTGTTACATTTGCATTGTGTTCCATCACATTACATTAAGTTACCTTACCTTATGTTATACCATGGTCTGGGTGAATACTCGATTCTGATTGGCTGCTGGGTGTGCATTAAAAAGTGATAATGCACAGTAATAACGCACACCTAAAAAAGAAGTTCCGGTCACACAGACCAAACGTTCGATATCACTTGCGCAGGCTTCCTTAAAACACATTTTCCTACATCGTCTGGACAAAACAAGCAGTAATGGATGAACTTTCTCTCTGAACTGATGCTTTATTCAACTTATTGTAGCGACCAGCATTTATATTCCTCTCCTTTCGTAAGGTAAATTAATATTGACAAATTAGTTATTCTCCTTCTAATAAAACAGCACTCGACATGAAAGGTGTAGTCTTCTGTTTCACCACAAGAGGGAGTTTCTCATTTTAGAGCTGCTCAGAAGAGCGAACCTGCCGTGAAATGAAACACAGACAGAAGCTGAATATGTTCTAGCTGCTCACTGAAGGATTAACGTCAGAAAAAGAAGAAAAATATCCTAATTTGTCCGGGTCTTTCTTTCAAAACAGCGACACTTTACCGCTGCAGCTGAGGTCTGTAACGGCTTCAGGCTTCATGCCATGTTCCATATCACCGTGACAACAAACCGCATCACGGATCAAATAGTCCGCTTTTTTGTGAAAAAATGAGCTAAACCAAAGAAATAACAAGAATAAAGTACTAAATATTGATTAAATGTTTATTTATTTTGTAAATGACCATGGTATAAGCGGGATAATACCCGACGAAGCGTGCGTTATGAGAAATTAACAGCACTTCACGGAGGCAACCGTCCTCCGCTTCGCGTCGGACGGTTTAGGCCTCCGCGTCGTGCGTTAATTTCTCATAACGCACACTTCG
>NC_050513.1:659332-685353 GCF_002922805.2 Oryzias melastigma
AGGTCTGTAACGGCTTCAGGCTTCATGCCGTGTTCCATGTCACCGTGACAACAAACCGCATCACGGATCAAATAGTCCGCTTTTTGTGGAAAAATGAACTAAACCAAAGAAATAACAAGAATAAAGTACTAAATATTGATTAAATGTTTATTTATTTAAGCTTATTTATATAAGCTGGATAATACCCTCCGAAGAGTGCATTATGGGAAATTAACGCACTTCACGTCGGACGGTTTAGGCCTCCGTGTCGTGCGTTAATTTCTCATAACGCACACTTCGTCGGGTATTATCCCTCACTTATCTCACATTGATTTGCTTTACGTTACGCTACATTACATTATGTTACATTATTTACATTGTGTTACTTTACATTGCAATACTTTACGTTGCGTTACTTTTACATTACTGTAAATTACGTTACTATACACTATTTTAAGTTACATTACATTACATTACATTACTATGCACTACATAATCCTACGTAACGTTACTTTGTATTATGTTACGTTATTTTACATTACGTTACTTTATGTTACGTTACTGTAATAAGTGTTACTTTACTTTACATAATGTTACTTTACGTAATATTACTTTACATTACGTTACTTTATGTTACGTTGCTGTACTAAGTGTTACGTTACTTTACGTAATGTTACTTTACGTAATATTACTTTACATTACGTTACTGTACTAAGTGTTATGTTACTTTACGTAATGTTACTTTACGTAATGTTACTTTATGTTACATAACTTTATGTTACTTTATGTTATGATACTTTGCATAACGTTACTTTACGTTACATCATTTTACGTTATGTTACTTTACATTACGTTACTTTATGTTGTGTTATTTTACAATTATTAGCGTTACTTTACAATACGGTACTTAACGTTCTGTACGTGTTATTAGTGTTGCATAACCGCTCAAAGCTACTTTTCTCTGCTTTGTTTTACATCTCTCTATGTTACATTACTTTACATTTTGCGATGTTAATTTACATTAAAGGATACATAGTTAGTAGTGTTCAATATAGTCTTAAAAAAACCTTTCTCCACTTTACTTTATTGCACATTTCATGGCTTTCCAATAAGTTACGTTATTTTATGCTTTGTTACTTAACGTCAGTAAAGGGTAATGTGTTAGTGGTGTTGCATGATGACGGAAAGCAGATGTTACCTGCTTTAGGTTACTTTACACTGCCTTACTACGCGCTAGTAAAGTGTTAGCACCGTGTTGCACAACATCACAAAGCCTCTTTTCTCTTCTTAAAGCTCCAGTACTTTATATTACATTAGTCTACTTCACTGAACTTTACGTTACTTAACGCTACATCAAGTCGCTGTACCTCATGTTGCTTTACGTGAGTAAAGTGTAAAGTGCTAGTAGTATAGCAAGTCAGGTAATGTAAAGCAGATAAATATAGCTTTAAGTTGCTTAAAACTATGTTTCTCTGCTTTACACTACCTGACTCTACGTTAGTAAAGTGTTAGTACAGCGTTGGTAAGGTGTTGCATAATAGTTCAAAGGCCCTTTTCCTCGTGTCTTACATGAAGTCTTTTGAAAGTGTAATGGGAAGTGTTGAATAACAACACAAAGCTGGGATTTCTCTTCTCTATGTTAGTTAAAGTGTTAGTAAAGTGTTTGATAATTGTGCAAAAATGCACTTCACTACTTTATGTTATAGTACTTTATGTTAGGAAAGTGTTAAAGTGTAGCATGATGACCGTTTTCCCTACTTTCCTTTGTGTTACTTTAGGTCAGTAAATGTTAGTAAAGTGTAGCACAATGTTAAGTGTTGTAGAACCGCTAAAAGCGATTGTTTTCATTTTCAGCATCCTTCAGATGTAGATTGATTTTCTAAGAACCTCACTACTGAAAAGCACAAAGCTGCTTTTCTCCACTTCAGAATCAGTTGGAATGATGTTAATTGTATGATTGGTTGAAGAGTTACAGTAGTTCACATAATGTCAACGCTGGAGGTAAAGCTCTGGTGTTAAATGTTTCATTTGAGCTTTCAGTAGTTTGAAGTTCCCACTTTCCTTTACTGTTCTGCTATTTTTTGGTTTCTAATTTGGCTCTAAATATTGTTTGCGGTAGCGTGTCCACCCTGAGACTGGGAGGTCGTAGGTTTAAATTCATGGTCGAGTCTTAGCAAGGACTCTAAAAATGGGACACAAACCCTCCCTACTTGACAGGTTAATCTACAAAATGGTTCCCAGGCGCGGATGTGTCTGCAGCTCACCACTCCCCCAGCAGATGGCTCAACAAATTTCACACATGTAGATGTGATATAACTAATGGAACTCAGGACTTTCAAATCTTACTGAACCAGCATTGAAAGGAGTTTTTCAAGAGATCCCGACTAAAATAAGAGAGTAACCCGTGTTAGGAGGAACCTTTAGGATTCTTTACAACATTCTCATGTATAATGGGAGAAAAGATATCAGTTACCGTAAGTTATTACTTTACACTATGTTACTGTACGTTAAATTACTTTATGTTACTTTACGCTTCGTTACTGTGTGTTACATTACTGTACGTTACCTTTCTTTACAATAATTTTTGTTATGTTACTTTACATTACTTTACGTTACGTTAGATTATGTTACTTTACGTAGCATTACTTTACGTTACTTTGTGTTACATTACTGTGCGTTGCCTTTCTTTACACTACTTTTTATTATGTTATGTTGCTTTACATTACTTTACGTTACTGTGTGTTACATTACTGTACGTTACCTTTCTTTACACTACTTTTTGTTATGTTACTTTACATTACTTTACGTTATGTTAGATTATGTTACTTTACGTAGCATTACTTTATGTTACTTTGTGTTACGTTACATGACTTTACGTTACGTTAGATTATGTTACTTTACGTAGCATTACTTTACGTTACTTTGTGTTACATTACTGTACGTTGCCTTTCTTTACGCTACTTTTTATTATGTTATGTTGCTTTACATTACTTTACGTTACTGTGTGTTACGTTACTGTGTGTTACATTACTGTACGTTACCTTTCTTTACACTACTTTTTATTATGTTATGTTGCTTTACATTACTTTACGTTACTGTGTGTTACATTACTGTACGTTACCTTTCTTTACACTACTTTTTGTTATGTTACTTTACATTACTTTACGTTATGTTAGATTATGTTACTTTATGTAGCATTACTTTATGTTACTTTGTGTTACGTTACATGACTTTACGTTACGTTAGATTATGTTACTTTACGTAGCATTACTTTACGTTACTTTGTGTTACACTACTGTACGTTGCCTTTCTTTACGCTACTTTTTATTATGTTATGTTGCTTTACATTACTTTACGTTACGTTAGATTATGTTACTTTACGTAGCATTACTTTACGTTACTTTGTGTTACGTTACATTACTGTACATTACTTACTGTACGTTACTTTAGTTTATATTACTTTGTGTTATGTTACTTTACATTACTTAACGCTATGTTACTTGATGTTACTACGTTACATTACCTTGGGTTACTTTATGTTACATTACTTTACGTTACATTAGATTATGTAACGTTAGATTACGTTACTTGACATTACGTTACTTTACCCTATGTTACTGCGTTACATTACTTTACGATACGTTACTGTACATTACGTTAGATTACGATATTTTACGTAACAGATATCAACTCACAACTTGTATTTAGTGCTGATTATTTCATGGTTTTACAAACATAGTCGGAGTTAAAAGCAGAAAAGATCTCAGAGTATCTCAGAGTTCTGGTTTATTGGAGGACGGACGCTCCAGTGCTGCTCTTTGTCATGAGCCAGAATTACCGTTCTTCAGGAAGCATTTTCCCTGCTTTTGTTAGGATTCACAATAAGACAAAAATCTATGAATAGAAACCCCATCAGCTCTGGAGGAGGCACCTAATTTGGACAGAAAGCACGCTAACAAGCCATCGAGAGGATGGATTATAGAGCGGCTGGATGGTGACATTGGAAAGCGCTGCCTCCCCCGAGACGAGAAGACAAACCATCCTCTCAGGAAAAGAGAAAAACACACCCAACAAATGGCCGTTTTTATACTCGGCATCAAATCCTCTCAACAAGAATTCCACTTTTATTGTCAATCACCTTCCATTCCCTCTGTGCAAAGGGTGTTTTATACCATTTATGGAGCTCTCTCTGGTAATCTCACTCTTTTCAGCCTTAATGGTATTAAATATCAGGAGGATAGTCGACTTAATTTGCAGAGAAAAGACAGGGAAGCACTAGAGGAGAGAGAGTCCATGTCCCTGCACCAGGCGGCTGCATAAGGCTCGTTTTATCGGCCCTCCTCCTTGATTTACAGCTCCTCTGCACAGCTTCCTCTCGGTCCTTTCAGAACAAACGCGTGGCTGTGCACTGATTAGACTCGAGTCACTCTGAATCCTGGAATCCTTCACGTTCGCTAATTGAAATTCAAACCTCCAGTTCTGAAACGTGCGAGCAGAGATTGACTTTAATCACCTCCCTGTAACTTTAAGACGCCTTTGGAGGACCAAGATGTGATGCAGGGCTCAACCTGAGAGGGACTATAGTCACAGTGTGTCTGTATTCTAGCGTTGTAGCGAGTATCTTACTCATAGTTCCCCTTTTGCCCGGTTATGTGTGCTCTCTGTGTCCTGATTGGCTGTAGATCTATGTCCTGTCTCTGTATCTCCGCCATAAATTATGTTCAGTTTCCAAACACGTTCAGATCTTTGGTTTCAGTCTCTAAAACTGGACTTAAATTGCTAGAAAGGTTTGAACTTCGAGAGTTTAAAGAAGAGAGAAAAGTGTAAAAATGTTTAAGTCTGTCTGAGAAAAGTGTAGGAAGTGTGTAGAGAGGAGTATTACAGCCTGAAAACATCTGTTACATCCTATGTTGAAGATTTCATCTACGGTGGGTTATTTTATCCAACACGACTCCCGCGATAAACTGGTGTTCCCAACTTTTTTGACGTGCTAGCTGTTCCCAGTAAATCACGGGTCCCCAACCTCCGAGTAGCGAACCAGAACCGGTCCACTACCGGGATGCAGAGTACCTAAACCCGGTACTGGTACCTTAACTTGGCATCGGACACAGTACCAGATGGGGTACAAGATGCTGTATCGGACCCAAACCAGTACCAGATAAGGTACCATGCACAAACCGGACAGGAACCAGTACCGGGTCAGAGTATGTTTGGTTTAAACAACCTAAAACATTTCTCTGCTACTGCTAGAAAGAGACAGATTTATGAACTTCATTTTCTGCCATAAGTTCCCCACAAGGAACTTACAAAAAGAGGAACTCTTAGAAAATGAGTTTAAAAGTTTGAGTTTTCTTCATTTTTGATTGTTTTAAAAATGGGAACATCAAAAATGATTTGTATAATTTATAATTTGAGAAGTTTAAAAGTTGATAAATGAACAAAGCAGTCCTTTTTTCCATTTTTAGTTTTAATTTGAAAAACGAATGATAAGCAGGTATTTCCAGGTTTTTTTTTTTTCCTTCTATGTTGAGTTTCAAACGGGCGCACAGTCCTCCACGAGGGGGCGGAGCTAGTTTTAGGAGCAAAAGAATACTCTCACAGGCGATCAGGGGAGGTCACAGGAGCGTACAGACACTCCCACGTGAATGGAGAAGAGGTTTCACGAGCTGCAGGAGTAGAGGAGACTCTCCTGCGCCCGTGGAATGTTCCTTGAGTGCGTGGAGAACGACAATCGCAGACGTGGAGTTTGATATATGGGGACTATGGAAGAAGTTTAACGCCATAGAGACGAGTTCAAAACACTTGAAGAAATGGACAGAGACCGTCTTTTCTGCTCTCTGAAGTTCTCTGTCCGGTCCTCCTCTTTTTATTCTGTTGGAGGCGTTCCCTGGTTTCATTTAGATCTGTAGTTCTGAAGGGTACAGGGGGAAATGACAGCTACGGGCCAGATTTCACTCTCACTAATGTCAGATTCTCTATCATCCTGTTTGTGACGCCGGTTTCTTCAAGTATCTGTGTTATATCAGCTCCTCACAGCCTTCAGCTGGGGCTCCACTCCAGGTTCTTGATACCGAACTACAATAACACCACGCCAAGAAAGAAGATTAAAGACGGAGAAGTTAAAACCAAATCAAATATTTGATAAATGTATGTACAACTCTATCAGGATACCAGTTCTGGACCCGTCCTGAAGACCAGTGTGCGTCCGGTACCGCGTCCCGAGGGTTGCGGACCCTCGATGTTACCAACAGACAGCACGACGAGTTGAGGACACCCAAAACGTTCAAAAGTTATGCGGACTAAACGTCAATATGTGACGACGTGAGGATGAGAATGTGTTGAATTATCACTCTAAAATACAAAATATTGCATTTATTTTCTTTATTTCGAGACCATCACAGGTGAACCCCGAGATACTGAGGTAGTGTACTCGATTACTCTTAACACAAGTACAAAATGTGTAACAGATGAGTGATTTAAATATACTAGATTATAGTAAAAATACACGTCAGGAAATGTAAATATTGTTCTAAAACTGCAGAATAATGTTGGATTTTAGGAAAATAAACTGAATAATTCAAATGTGCTACTGTCACAGGACATAAATAAATCTTCAAAGCTAAGGGTTGAATTTTCTCATTCATAAAAGTATCAAGGGTTTTTGGGGATGAAAAAAATGAAACTGCGGTTCAGTTTACTGAATTAGAAAAACTATTTGTTTTAAATCTACTGTAGTCAACAATTGTATCTAAAACATATACTGAGCATGAATGGAAACACTCAAGTCTTGTGATGAATCATTAGACGTCATGTCTCCATGCCATAGAATACCAGATTACGTCATCCTGTCATCTACCTATAAATGAAATGCTCAGAATCTGATCAGTGAATCGTTGATCTGGACTCGGCGATCCGGTTCTGTCACGTGAAGCTTCCCTCCATTGTCCTGACGTTTTCCTCTTTCCCTCATCTGTGTTTTGCAGGCAGGTTTCAGGTTTTGCCGAACAACAACCTGCAGATCCATCAGGTGACCAAGGCTGACGAGGGCGTGTACCGCTGTGAAGCCAGCGTGGAGGCCCGCGGCGAGATCGACTTCGTGGACATCGCCGTGGTGGTCAACGGTGGGTTTTTACTTTCTGCCTGACGGTCCAGATATGTTGGTGTTTTCTCCAGATCCAGCAAGGCCAAGTGGGCCCCAATTGGGTTTGTCCTCAGTTTCCGTGGTGGCCCCGGCTGTGGTGGACAGCGTAGCGAGTTCCACTGCCCAGGGTCCGGCAAAGCAAGCAAGTGCTGCTGCCCAGGAGTCAGCAGAGCTACCAGGGTCGCTGTCCAGGCCTCCAGTCCCTAGGCAGTGAAGCCAGTGTGGGCAAACACAGCTGGGGCCACCACGGAAACTGAGGACAAACCCAATTGGGGCCCACATTCTCTGCCCACTTTTGAACCATGTGGGGCCCACTTGGCCTTGCTGGCTGGGGTGCGGTGGCCGTTTTGGTTCAGTTGTTCCACTCTCGGTTCGTTTAGTATTCAGACTGAGGAACCTCAGAGTGAACCGAAGTTCAGTTCGATTGGAAACGAACCGAGACCACCTCAAAAGATGGATCAGAGATCAAAGAGCAGTTTCTGGTACAAGAAGGTATTCTGTCCTGCCACAGCTCCACAGAGAAGATGGGTGTGTTCTTTTTGTAGTCTGGGGGCGGAGCTTACAGCACAGGCTCCTTCTGGAGGAGCTGTTGGCATCGATCTTACATCAGCACGTTTCCACCCGCTCGTTTTCATGGGTATGGAGGGGCTGCTGCAGACAGTGCAGGTATTTAGAGGATTACTCTTAAATGCATGAACTGGTCAATGTACCACTTTGGGGTTCTTTATAGTGAGGGATGAACACTAAAATGCATTTAAAACCTCAAAAAGTAGAATTTTCATGATGGGCCCCTTTAAAGTCAGACTTATTACTAGATTACTACAAAAAGTTCCTTGTAATAATTGGCTACAGGGGAAACAAATTATCCAATAGTTTTTAACGAGTTACTCCCAACCATAGATGTGCAAACGGCATTGTCTTACATTCATTGTTTAGCACATAAACATTAATTTTTTATGTCGTTTTCAGCTGAAGTAGCAGCAAAAACTCCCACAGGCAATATTTTGGCCACCTAAATCCAACGGGGTCCTGATGATTCTGTTCGCGGAAGCTGCGGGCGGAAGTAGCTCGGACGGTGTCGTTTGTGAAAGGAGGGGGAAAACTGCAGGATTTGACTCAAAATTCGACCAAATAGCTGATTTTCTTTCCCCTCGTCCTTGTCGTCACCGGCGTGAGCAGCAATGATCCTGTTAGAAATCAACAACCGCATCATAGAAGAGACGCTGACGCTAAAGTTTGACGGCGCATCAAACGGGTGAGAATCTTTGTTACACCTGGCTAGCTTCGCTGGCTAGCTTCCGCTTTCCCTCCTAAAAATCTCGGCTTTTCGTTATAGTCTGTAACATAAACGACGCCGCCGCTGATACAACGGGCTTTTATGCTCTCTAATCTGTTTTTCATGACATGCTAACGTAGCTAGCTACTTCCTTATTGGCTGCTTTGCCTCCAGCTGGGGTGTGACTGCGCTGGGCGTGCATCACTGGAAAATGTAATCCCCCATTTCAACCCCCACCCCCATTCTGGTACTTTACTATAAAAATAGTAACGTGTAACCTTCCGCTCCTGGCCCTACTTTTACAAATGAAACTGTAGAAGCCGGCGTCATAATTGCTAAATTATCTTTTTTTTTCTTTTGCTCCAATTCATTATAATTATATCATTTTAATATAAGCGCTTTTCTTAGATTTATACCGCCCCCCGGGCAAACAAATCTATCTATTTTAGGATTTCCATGCGTTTTTAATCTGCTGCTGTACTTCCGCATTCCTGCTTCTGCTGCTTCTGTCTGCAGCATCCTAACATGAACATGTCCCTGCAGGATCTCCATCTGAGGCATTCGGGTTTTGGCCTCCCTGTGGTTACACTTTTAGCTCAGTGTTTTAGTACTTTCAGAAAATATGTGATTTTTGTTTTACACTGTGAAACCCAGTTTACAGAGCAAACCGTTTGGAAAGTATTAAATGTTGTCCAGTGGGATCTGTTCATTTTTATTTGCGGTGATTCAATGTTGTTCTGAGCTTTGATGTTTATTGTTGACGTGAAGTTGCAGAGGCAGACGGGACTGTTCTGAAAGAACATCAAAACACCTCAGACATATATGATCAAATTCTCAGTAACTCTTCATAAATAGTCTTTGCAAGTAATCGTTGTTGTTAAAACAAACTCTCCTTAATATTGTTTCTTAAAGTGTGTCTTTATCTTCTGGCTTCAGAACTACATCTGTTGTCGTCCTAAAAAATAACTTGACAAAAATTTTCTCATCTAAATGATATATGTAAAAAGAATTTAATCCTTTAACAACTTATCTTGAAACACGGATCATCATCTTGAAAACCCAAAAATATTATCAAATATATATATATATATATATATCTTGAATAACGGAACAAGACACAAAGTTGACCACACCCACAACGTGACCGACCTGGTCACCTGTGAACTTCACTGCTTTGTGCTCAACGTCACTGTTTACTCTCAAATAGGGCTCTTATGATTGATCGACTAATAAAATAGTCTACGACTAATTTAATAGTCGATTAGTTGTTTCTTTATATTACTCGGAGTCAGAGTGTAGTAAAGTTGAAAGTTATAATAGCATTCTGCTAGATTTATGGAGTATTTTGGCATTTATTAAGGTTATTTTTTAGGCTTTGTTGGAGTTTAGCTGAGCTAGCTGTTTTGGCTCATTTGGGCTTTTTCAGTTTTTTAGGCTTATTTGGCATATATTTTATCAGATCATCAGCTTCAGGGTTTTTAGCTATCAGTTTCAGCATCTTCAAAAGCCAAATTCAGCTTACAGCATTCACACTAGTATTATCACAGGTAATGCTATATATCTAGTTTTTAGTTATTTTAAAGATAATGATGGTTAAGATGTGTGCTTTACATCCAGTTTGCCCATGACCCGATTAGTCGACTAATCGGAAAAAATAATCTGTGATTAGTTGACTATTAAAATAATTTTTTGTGTGACAGCACTACTCTTAAATACATAAAAGCACAAAAAACCACAAAAAATTAGAACAAATCACCTTTTTATTTCTAAAATTTTAAGTAAAAACACTTTTGAATTACTTCCAAAACTATATTGGGGTTTTATGTTTATAATAACTTTGTTTTTGTATTTGTCTATTTCATATAAACATATTCTTTGATTCTTTTTAAAGGAAATGATAGAAGTAATTCTTTATTTTGCTTCTTAAAATAATCTGGATCTACACAACCAGCTGGATTATCTTTACTGCAGATTTTTCCTCAGCCTAATCTTTTTTTCTTTCTTCAGAAATCTCATCATCTTGTTCTCCGTGTTCTTTATGTTTCAGAACCAAACCAGAAGCTGTTGATGTGACTTTTGCAGGTAAACTTTCTACTTCCTGTTTCCTATTTAGAGAAAGTTTCTGTATCGTCAGTGGTGAATCCTTTACAGGTCTGAAATGTATTTGTATCCTTTTCTGGTTCTGCTGGTTGATGTGACTCATGTGTCTGCAGTCATGCATGAGAACTTTGTTTCTTTAGTGTTTTTGAATAGAGAAGAAACCCTTCCAACCCAGCTCAGATAAACTAACTTTTCTCTTCACTCCTGCAGATTTTGATGGGGTCTTGTACCACATCTCCAACCCCAATGGGGATAAGACCAAAGTGATGGTCAGCATCTCCCTGAAGTTCTACAAGGAGCTGCAGGAGCACGGAGCTGACGAGGTACATGAGGAAAATCTAGAAATAAGCATAACAGATTTTTCAGAGGAATGTTTGTATCTGTGAATGAAAACATCTGAAGATACTATTTATGAAGACCTCTTCCATCAGGAGTCAAATCCCCACATTAAGCAAACTTTATGTAAAGTATTCTCCTTAAATCTTATTAAATGAATTTACTTTGTTTCTGCTCATGAAATCCAAACGACCAGCAGAGAAGTTCTGCATTTGTTCACTGCAGCAGCTCTGCTGCCATGTAAGGAAGAAGGCAAGCTCATGCTTGGAGCTGAAACAGGAAGTGAGTCACGTCGGCACAGGAAGTGTCTGCTAGGAACTGTGTGCGTGCTCTGCTGCCGGCTTGCCCACCGTCCAACATTTCAGCGTTTCCACACTGAAGTGCTGAATGAAAGAACAGACATTTGCAGAGGCTCAGTTCCTCAGTCACACATCCTTTAATCAGATCTTTATCCTCTAATTAGTAAAAAACTTTTGATTGACTTTCAGTCATTTCATCTGTGCTAAGAAAGCAGAAGTCTTCTCGCCGCTCATCAACATGGACGTGACCATACATGTCTTTAGAAATGGCTTAACCCTTTGAAGTCCTGTCTGTGCTTTTTTGAAACTACTTTACAATTCCAATATTTGACCTTTAAAGGAGTTTATTGATGCCTGTTTTTCGTACAACCCCAGCTTATTTCTTCTTATCTTATATCAAATTTCTGCCATTTATTTCTTGGCATTTCAAAGAACAGCTCGGGTCCTTCGTGGTTAAATCACGGAGCTAGCACTTAGCATTTAGCTGCTACTGTGTAGCCGTCTGTCGGCAGCACAGACTAAAAACCAGAACTTTTACTGTTGAAATGCATTTGTAGACTGTTGTTGGTGTTAAGACAAACTAATATAGAGACAATGAAAGTGTTTTAAAGAGTTATTGAATGTCCCGCTAGCTTGACTGAGCAGCTCTTGTTAGTCTCCTCCTTGTTGTTGCTGTATTCTCCTGCACTTTCCGGTGATGTCATGATCGTTCATGGCATGCAGACTCTTAGTGGAGTATTTATCCAGAATAATGAGCTTGAAATATATGTGGTGATCATATTAACGATAAATGAAATGTCCGAAACGATAGCTTTTTGTCTGACGTCACGTGAAAAAGGTTTCTGGTTTGAATCTTTGGTTCCCTCCTCTCTGAGCTGGACCCTCCTCTCTCTTTGATGTTTGCTCACTGTGATGTGATACTCCCGATGACTTGACCCGCCTTCTCCTTGATTTCAGCTCCTCAAGAGGGTGTATGGGAACTTCCTGGTTTCAACAGAAGCCGGTGAGTTCCTACGTGGCCTCCTTCTATCTTCACTCACCTTTTAACGCCAGTCTAAACTGTTGGCACTAACGCCGCCTCCCTATAGGCTACAACGTGTCTCTGCTCTACGACCTGGAAGCTCTACCTGCCAACAAAGAGGACGTGGTCCACCAGGCAGGGATGCTGAAGAGGAACTGCTTCGCCTCTGTGTTCGAGAAGTACTTCAAGTTCCAGGAAGAGGGCAAAGACGGCGAGAAGAGGGCTGTGGTGCACTACCGAGACGACGAGTCCATGTACGTCTGCAGGAGCGTCACCGTTTCTGCTTCCTAAAATGTTTCCACCACTGCTCTGTGGTGTTAGTTCATGTTTAGAAGATGATTGAAGAAAATGTTCAGATTTTGTCCTAAAATGCAGTTGGGTTTGCTGAACGAGTTCTTGTTTTGACAAGTTTTTGATCGGTGCTTCAGGTATGTAGAAGCCAAAAAAGACCGAGTGACCGTGGTGTTCAGCACCGTGTTCAAAGACGACGACGATGTCATTATCGGGAAGGTCTTCATGCAGGTGAGAGGGGGCGGGGCCAGATCACAGAAAGTCTTTGAAGTCTCTCAGCCTTTTGGGAGAACATGTTTGGACCATAGCAGCACTTTAGCAGTCAGAAAGAAGTTGGATTTATGTGAATAACTTTTCTAGGAAGATGCTTTATATTGGAGTGATTGATTACTAGTTAGGGCTGAAAGTTTCAGGTGTCTTTATCTCACTGTCAATAAACAGTAAATTCAAATAACAGGTTAAAGTTTGTCCCTTTAGCTCCTTGACGTGTTGGCATCAATCTTTGATTCTGCTTTAGCTAGCCTTTTAGACTCACTTCAAAGAACCAAAAAAGGCCATTTTTAAATGGAAGTTTGTGGTTATGGTTGCAGGAGTTCAAGGAGGGCCGGAGAGCCAGCCACACGGCCCCCCAGGTGCTCTTCAGCCACAGGGAGCCTCCTCTGGAGCTGAAGGACACGGACGCTGCCGTCGGGGACAACATTGGATACATCACCTTTGGTGAGTCCGGGCGGCGCTTTGACCCGTTTGACCTCTCGTCACATTTGACTCACGACGCTGTTTGCTGCAGTGCTGTTCCCTCGCCACACCAACGCCAACGCCAGAGACAACACCATCAACCTCATCCACACCTTCAGGGACTACCTGCACTACCACATAAAGTGCTCCAAGGTGAGATCTCCTGTTTGATGTGGAGGCATGGGGCTCGCCTGTGGGCTCACCTGTCCTCTCTCTTCAGGCCTACATTCACACCCGCATGAGGGCCAAAACCTCCGATTTCCTGAAGGTGCTGAACCGGGCTCGACCCGACGCAGAGAAGAAGGAGATGAAAACCATAACGTGAGTTGATGCGGTTCTGCTGGAACACGAAGAACAGAAAGGAATGGAAATGTTCAATCTGGAGACAACAGACTCCGTCACTTCTAGGAAATGTAGATTTCTATCAGCTAGACTTTGTTTCAATTTCTGATCAAACATTTCTAGTTTCATTAGAATTGTATTAGAACTAAAACAGTTGTAGCCTGTTCTCCGAGATCTTATAAAATGGTTTGCTGTTGATCTGTGTTCCAGTGGGAAAACCTTTTCCCGTTAACGCCGGCCCAAATATTTGGCAGTGAAGCTCAAGGTGCCGTCGGACTCCAGGACTCCTCCAAACGTTTCCTCCCAGCAGCCTCCATTCCCTCCTCTGTTTGAAGCTCCATCATGTTAACGCCACATGGAAAAAGGCTCAACAAAAATGGAAAAAAGGGCATTTTTTTTGCTTTGCTTAGCTAAAGAGAATTATTAGTCATAAATAGATTATAAATATATATATATATATATATATGAACAAAACGAATGACATTTTTGATACGATATTCTCCTCCATTTGGTACTGGCTCGCCCTTCAGCCCTGAGCACTCGGTGTCCATGTGTCGGATGATTTCAGCCCCGTTTCCTCTCTGTGCTTTCATGTCGTCTGAACTGTTGGTCCAAAATAAATCTGAACAAAACGCTGGCTCCTCTCTAATCCTTTGGTCCCACAGGTTCTGCTGGGGGGGTTAAATTCACCCTGAGTTCCGTACTCACTAGAGAAACTCCACAATCAAACATGTATCCTGTTGGTTTAACTAACTCTTTTATAGTCAATCTAATATTTTCTAACTCAATGTTTAACTAGAAAAATTGCATTGCCTGTGATAATGCTAGTGTGAATGTTTTTTGCTGAAAGTAGTTGCTGGAGATGCTGAAGCTTTTGCTGAAAATTGTGACTCAATTTAAGTACTGAAGGGATTTGCTGAAAATGCAAAAGCTATGTTACATTTACTAAAAGACTGGAAATTGAATTAAAGAACTGAAAGACGGCTAAAGTTTATCTCAATTTTTGAAAAATATAATGTGAAATTACTTAAAAATCCCTAATACATGTCAATTTAGCAAAAATATGTAGTGTGTTGCTTAAACATAAGCTCAACTCCAAACTATCCAGAAAAGGCTAGCTTGTTGCTTAAATACTAGCTAATCTCCAAATTGCCTAAAATTCATCAGTAAATTAAATTAGTAAAAAAAAAACATTAACTTGTTACTAAAATAGAAGTTAAACTCTAAATTATACTAAATATCCCCAGTAGATAACAAATTGACCAAAAACAGTATGTTTCTAAATTATTTGGTAAAATTAGTATAAAAGATGAAAACTGCCCATGAATAAATTTAAAAGCTTTTTAATTTTTAAAATGTTTAAGGAATTTCTTATTTATTTCCTATGGGGCATATTTTGCTCAACATTTCAAAACTCTAAATCTATGAATACCAAAAATACAAGCAGTAATGTTCTGAACAAGCTGAACGTTTTGATTCCAGATTGTTGAAACATCTGAAAGTGTGATTGAGTTTTTTCGTGCTGAAAGATGTACAGAAAGGAGCAGCAGGATCATAGTGTGAATGCTGACTGAACATTCCCACAATTAAATGGTTAACATTTTGTTTCTGGGAGTGAAAGACATTTGTTGAAGTTTCCACTCAAGAATTTCATGTATGTTTTTGAAATTTCAACTTTTGTCATGATAATCAGAGAGAAACAGAATGAACTGGGTTAGTTTTAAACACAGCAGCTGGTCTGATGCTGCAGCTGTCACCGTCTTTTGTTCTCCTTTCAGACCGTTTCCTTCCTTTTAATACTGATGAAGTACAGGATTTTTCAAAGCCCCTCATGTGATCTACAAGGTACATCTACAGGTCCAAAATCAAGTAGGAAATTTCCCAGATGTCTTTGCAAAAATAACACAAAACTAGAATGGTGAATATAGACCACAATGCATTGCATTTAGATGATTTGATCACATGAATCAGAACACAGTGGATTCATCAATAGTCTATAAAATGTTCATATTTATTACATTTTTACTCACAAATCGCTGATGTCATACTTGGTGTTTAAATGTAGTTCACTTTCAGCTTATCCCTTTCGGGGTCCCCACAGCGTAACAGCACCCACGGTTTCACATCAGTGATTTGGCAGAGTTTTTACGCCGGATGCCCTTCCTGACACAACCCTGTACTTGAGGGGCACAGGGACCCAGTTAGGCAGCAGCATCAAGGGTCTAAGGACCCAATCTGGGTGGAGATCAGTGGACAACCCTGGAATCAAACCCAGAGCTCCTGCGTAAATATGTGTCCAAATTACATTAACATCCATTCTAAATAGTACAAGAAAATCTAGTCTTGTTGCAGTTCTGGAGTGGTGAAGTAATTCAGTCACATTACAGACCTGACCTTTGACCTTCAGGGCATCAGACAGTGTGACATCACAGCTTTTGAAGAAGAACTGGAAACCATGTTCACATGTCTGACACTGAACCTACAGGTGGAAAGGTGATTTATGGATACAAGTGAGGTTTTTTAACAGTCCTGCATCACAGTGTGAGCCAAACTCTTCCAAAGTTACTGGAATTCTGTCAAATCAATCTCACAGGCGTGATAGGACTTTAGTAGTAATGTGACGATGACTCGAAGAGTATGATGGTAGCTATGGGTCAATCACATCTTAACCCTTTAGCACCGGAGCTCCAGTGTTTATGTTCTCTGACTTACTGTAACTTTTCAACCGTTAACACAATAATTCCAGTAGATTCTCAAGGAGAAAAGCCGCTTTTCTCCTTGAGAATCTACTGGAATTATTGTGTAAACGTTGAAAAGTTACCGTACGTTAAAGATTTTGTGTTTAAACATCACTGGCAACGTCTCAGGTGTTAAAGGGTTAACATTTGTCAACTGGACCTTGGTCCCAGCAGCCTTTGTGGGTGGATATCGGCTGTCTGTGGGGGGAAATGGTCGAACCTGCAGGAACTATCAAGGTCATAGGACAATCAGAGTGTGGTTTGTGAGGGGTCGGGGTTCTTAAGGACCAGGGTTGTCCAGCCCTGGTCGAGAGTGATGCATCAGGACATCGTCAGACAGCATCACCTGTATGTACGAGTACGTGTAACTTCCATTATCCTTACGAATACTTCGTGATACATTCACCACACACATGATAGTGGTCGCTTTCGGGACGTCCCGTGATGTGGACGTATGAGTTTGTGGTGATCTGTAAGATGCCCCCCTCTATGACCCCCACAGACCAGAACAGATCAACTTCCATTTTTGTTCTTGTGACTAAGGCTTTAAGAATGACGGAGACTGAAGTTCAAAGACGTTGACAGTTCATGAGGATCTCTTTGAATGAGAGCCTGAGGGTAACGTGAAAACGTGCGGGGTTATTGACAATCACTCACACACAATGAATTTTTGAAACCAAGTTCAACAAATGTTCTCTTGACGCCCTCAGATTCCAACAGAAGGTTGGTCTAGATTCTTCTCTGATTACTGAAATTCTTTAGCCAGCAGGACTTTTCAGAAATACTTTCACTGATTTAACTTCACTTTCATTTCATTTCATTTATTTATTTATGGAATGCCCCTTGAGATGCAACACCTCGTTTTCGAGGGCGTCCAAACACAAAACACTACAAAAAAACAAAACACAAAACAAAATGAAAAGACAAAGAAAAAGACAAGACAAACTTGCATGTACACAAAGCTCTCCTCCCTTCTCCCAATAAAAGAATTAGACACCAGATCCAACATAAAGTTGTACAAGTTCATGTACATGCCAACAATACATCACAAACAAGGACTAGAAACACTGACAAGGAGTTTGTAAATATGCAAATAAAAATGATTTAAACAAACCAAAAGAAGTCATAGATCTTAGATATACCGGCAATTTATTCCAATCAGAAGGAGCTTTACAAAGAAAGGACCTCCTTCCAGCCTCTGTACGGACTCGTGGGACTGACAAGGTGAGACAGTCAGAACTTCTAAGCTAATAGAGAGAAGAAACTGGATTCAAATATTGTTTAAGATATTGTGGGCCATGAAAGTGAATAAGTTTAAAAATGAGTTGAGTCCAGGGAAGTTCACGTCTCTTAAAAGGGTGCAGCCAGTTGAGTTTGTCAAATAGAACACAGTGATGAGGTTGATAAGGACATTTAAGGATGAATCGACATAGTGTATGGAAAAGAGTATTCAGAGGTTTGAGATATGACTGATGGGGTTTTGATAGACAGTATCTCCATAATCAATAATAGGTAGAACAAGTTGGGTTATAATTCTATTCCTGGCGTCAAAAGTAAAACAATTAGAAGAGCGAAATAGTGGATGTAAGATTGAATAGATTGAATATTATTAACGTGGAGTTTAAACCTTAAATTTGGGTCCAACCAAAGACCAAGATACTTAATAGAGTCAACGTTGTAGATTATTGACCCATCGCTGAATAGAATTTGCAGAGGAGGTGCATCTTGCAGTTTATGAGGTGTACCAAAAAGCAGAGAACAAGATTTTTCATGTTTAAACTTAGTTTATTCTCATGAAGCCACAGTTGTATTGAATTAAAATCTAACTGTAATTGTTTTTCAACAACAGAAAAATCTGAATCAGAGCTGTGAATAACAGTATCATAGATGTTTACAGAGCAATTGGAGATGACATTTGGAAGATCATTAATAAGAATAGTAAACAAAAGGGGACCAAGAGTGGACCCTTGTGGTTCACCTTTTTCCAGAACGCATTTATCCGACTGAATACCATTAAGAAGAACATACTGGGATCTATTATGCAGATATGAACTAAACCAAAGAATTGCATTAGAATCAAAACCTAATGTGTACAATTTATCTAAAAGCAAATAATGATCCACAAGATCGAAGGCTTTAGATAAGTCCAAAAATATGGAGCCAACATAGTGATTGTGATCAAACGAGGAGAACACATCATTTGTAAATTTAAGAAGGACAGTGGTGGTAGAAAAGCCAGAGCGGAATCCAGACTGCACAGGAGACAATATATTGGATGCATTTAGGTAACCATTAATCTGATGGTAGATAATCTTTTCAAATATCTTAGCTACAGCACAGATATCAGAAATCAAGCGGTAATTATGTAAATCAGCAGAATCACCTCCTTTAAGCAGAGGAGTGACTCTAGCTGTCTTCCAGATGAATGGAGATGTAGCTGTATTTAGTGACAAATTAAATAAATCAGCTAAAGGAAACATTAAAACATGAGCAGCAATTTTGAGAAATTTGGAGTCTAGACCATCAGGACCAGGACTACAGTTTGTTTTCAGATCCATCAAAGCATGATAAACATCAGTTGGAAAAATGTTAGAGGAAGAGAAAGGGGGACCAGAGAGCTGTTGGTTTTGAAGGGCTCCAGTCACGTAATGAGAATGAACACTACTACTGATAGGTAAAATGGTGATTGAATAAGTCCGAGATTATGGACGAATCAGAAAAGGTTTCATTATTCACGACAATGCGATTAATATTTTTTTGCTTAGATTTATTGAGGATACGATCAAAATGATCCCAAAATTTTTTGGGGTTATTCAAATTATGAGCAAAGCCCTCTTTAAAATAATAACTTTTTGCATTCCTTGTTTGTGTTTTACAGTGATTTCTAAATAACTTATATGTTTCCCAATCGACTGGGTCTTTAGTAGAATTATATTTTTTTCCAGGCATGATCTCTCTTTCTATGAAGATGGAGCGAATCAGAATGAACCCAGGGCTGATGCCTGCCTTTTACACCAATAATTGTAAGAGGGGCATGCTTATTAATAATGGAGATGACTTCTGAATAAAATAATTCCATGCATCCTCAGCATTAGGTATAAGCTGGAATCTGTCCCAGTTAATATTAATGAGATCAGTTATAAAAATATTGATGTTTATATGTTTAGTATAAACATTATACTTTACTATACTGTTTACTTTTGATTCATGCTATTGACTGATGATGTTTTAGAACAAAAAAAGAAATAAAAAATGTATTGCAATAAGCAATGAATCATTGGTTTCCTGATGGAAAGCTCATGGTGTTTTTTTTTAAATACTTTTTACCATTAAATGTAACTACGTGATTTTTTTGACCATTAAAGCAGCAGACATATGTCTCCAGCTCTCCTCAACTCTTAGGCACGTAACGAACAACGAGATAATCGCCAAGATCTCCTGGAGAGGAGGATGCATGACATGGATCAACAAGTACGGATGAATAATGTGATTCTGTGATTCTCACGGACTTCAACTACAACCCCGGGTGCGGCCTGGTGCTACCAAGGTTAGCATGGATGCTAATGGAGCTGTGATGGGAGCAAACCTGACCGTGGAGAATCAAGTCGGAGAATTTCTTGCGTCTAAAGGGATTTCCTTGGACCTAAACACTGTTGAGGTCTGTCATCCGCTTCCTCGGAGAAAGAATACGGATAAACCAGCGATCCTGATCAGGTTTGTGAATCGAAAGCACAAGATAGCTCTGATGAAACAGCGCAAACACCTGAAGGGGTCTACGGTGTATCTTAATGATCACCTGTAGAAATATCACACTGATCTAGCAAAGCACGCGAGAATCCTACGATCGAGGAAACAGATCCACAGCACGTGGATCCAGAATCTTTGTGAAACCACTCGGACCACTGGACGTTACAAAGCCTCTGGAAATAAAATCCATGAAAGATTTTGAGAACTGTGGGATTACGCATGTTTGAACCCTTAATTCAAGCAAAGTGTGAAATGTGAACTCATAAACCGCTGACTCTGACCCGATTCTGAGCTGCAGAACTCGAGCACATTTCCCTTGAAATGAGACCTTCACAGTCTCTCAGTCATAACAACGATGAACGATTACGTGGCCTTAAACTTGTTCCTAAACTGTGATGTATCACTGATTCTGCTCAAATTCCTGATCTTTTTTGTTTTCAACGTATTACTTCATGTATTATTATAATCATTCTTTGATGAATACAATCTGAACAAATTGTCTTTTTTTAATGAGAATATTTAGATTATTGTTACTGATTAATATAAATGACTTGTCTGGGGATGTTTTGAAATTTGATTACATTACTGATATTAATGATCCTTTATAACTTTAATATATGATTGTAGACCAGGGGTAGGGAACCCTGGTCCTCGAGAGCCACCTTCCTGCATGTTTTCCAATATACACACCTGAACCAGGTAATTATCATGAGTTCCTACATGACTGATTTCCTGCTTCAGGTGTGTCCAGCCAATTAGAACATGCCAGAGCAGGTATGATGGAAAACATGCAGGAAGGTGGCTCTTGAGGACCAGGGTTCCCTACTCCTGTTGTAGACTATAAATATTTGATATTAAGTCCTGAACCGGATATTGATAATTCATGTAGAGAAAATGGTCGAGTCGGGGTGGGATTGTATAAGTTCGCTTCCTTCCACTCCCTTTCAAGTGATCTGCTTGTGATTCATTAAGTGATATGTTATTCATGTATTATTACCTGATTCCTTGAAATAAACCATTTCATCCATTCATTCATTCATTCACTCATGATGTTCAAAGACGTTGACAGTTCATGAGGATCTCTTTGAATGAGAGCCTGAGGGTAACGTGAAAACGTGCGGGGTTATTGACAATCACTCACACAGACGGAAATTTTGAAACCAAGTTCAACAAATGTTCTCTTGACGCCCTCAGATTCCAACAGAAGGTTGGTCTAGATTCCTCTGATTACTGAAATTCTTTATCCAGCAGGACTTTTCAGAAATACTTTCACTGATTTTACTTCACTCTCATTTCATTTCATTTATTTATTTATGGAATGCCCCTTGAGATGCAACATCGTTTACTTTCACTGATTTTACTTCACTTTTGATTCATGCTATTGACTGGTGATGATTTAGAATAAAAAAGAAATACAAAATGTGTTGAAATAAGCAATAATTATCATTGGTTTCCTGATGGAAAGCTCATGGTGTTTTTTTTAATACTTTTTACCATTAAATATAACTATGTGAATGATTCTTCATTTATTGATCAGTTCTTGGTGGTTTTATGAGGTTTCTGTGATTTCTAATCACTCCTCTGTGGGATGAGTCAACAAACAAAACCAGAATCTCAACTTCCTCTACAATCTGACTTTATTTCTTTATCAACATGAGAATCAATCGTCGTCAGTGACAGAGAGAAAAGATGTGATTAGTTAAACATTTAATCTTTTTGTCATATTGTCCTGTTACATGAAATCCCTCCACCTTATGAATTTAAGGCAAAACCACAAGCTGCAGTTCCCCAAACCACCACTGGAAGCTGGTTTCAGGAGAAATTATTCAATCCCTCCATGTCTTCTTCATCCCTCCATGTCTTCTTCATCCCTCCATGTCTTCTTCATCCCTCCATGTCTTCTTCATCCCTCCATGTCTTCTTCATCCCTCCATGTCTTCTTCATCCCTCCGTGTCTTATTCATCATTGCTGTCTTCTTCATCACTGGTGAGTTTTGTTGTTTTTAAAGGTGATTGGTCTGTAAAAAAAAAAAAAAACAGATCAAACTTGTGAGTCAGGAACATGTGAGAACTCCTTCTGGGTTCTCAGTTTTTGCAAATATATCATGATGTTTGCATTTTCTGACGTGTCCCTGATAACTACAGGTCCATCTGTCATTGCTGCATGTTGCTCAGACCTCCCAGTGACTGTCAGACTCAAAGAACAGGTTTTCTTTGTGCCTTCCTTCAGTCTGCTCACCTGAATCAGGCCCCTTGTTGGATTCAACCAGACTTTGGTATTTATCGATTTGCTCCTTTAGGCTCTCTGTGACATTAAACAGCTTTAGGTTCTTTAAGTACTGCTCTTTAATCTGCTTTATCAGGGCCTCAAGCATCTTCTTCAGGTCATCCGTTTCGTCTTTGAAACCAGACACTCGATGTCTTGTCTCCTCCTGAGTCTTTTCCAGACTTTTGATCTGTAGAGAAAGCAGGAGATCAGAAATGAGATAATTTCCTTTTATGTTAAATTAAGAGAAGCAGCCTAGCAAGAAGAATGGATAAAAGCCCCCAGGTATTCTTAAGAAATGTAAGGTGTGTCGAAATGTTGATCTCAAGGCTTTCTGTTTTTGATTGTCATCTAAAATCCTGAATCTTCTAGTTTTATTGTTGAAACTTGACTCATTTCCTCGATCGTGTTCATAAGTTTACCGTGGTGTTAAGGGCATTAATCCCAATTTCCAAGATTTTCTTCTGCCTCAGCAGTTGCATGCACTTAGATTTAGCAGATTTCAGTTCCAGCAGGTTATGGGCCTCCTCGTTTTGGATGCTCTCGAGCTACAAAGAAGGACATGACATGGATGTATCAGGAGGGTGGAGGAGAAGGTGGAGTAGTCAGAGACAGTCCTGATGGCATCATCATACCTTTTTCTTGTACCAGTTGTTCATCTCATCTGTGTTTGTGTTTGCTATTTCAGCATATTTCTTCCGGATATTCCTGACAAGTTCAGCCAGGTTGGACTTCTCAGAGTCGATCTCCACTGTCACCTTCGTCTCCTTGATCTTCTCACACAGTTCCTTGACATTCTGTAAGAAAAAGTGTTGAAGTTCAGCTCAGATGAGCAGAGAGGAAAGCTGCAGAAGTGCTGGCTTTTAGACTCACAGTCTGATGATTACATTGCTGTTGTTGGAACTTCTCCTTCAACTGCTCAATTTCCTCATTCAAGTTTTCTTGTTGTTGTTTTTGCAGTCTGGTGTTTTTCTCCAGATCCTTCAGCTCTTTCTCCAACTTTTTTTCCCCTTTCGTTTCCTCCTCCAGCCTGGAAAAGGAAGACAGATCAGGTCCATGTCGAAGGGTGGACCAGAGTTCTGCAATGTTCTCACTTTCTATTGAGTTCTTCTTTTTCTAGTTTGATAGTTTTGATCTGCAGCAGTTTCTCTGCATTCTCCTTTGTGATATTTTCAATCTAAAGAAGAAAACAGAACACCAGATTCAAATAAATCCAAGCAAAAAGATACACTTTAGAAAATAAAAAATACCCACCCTCTCCAGGAGTATCTGGGTTTGATACCAGTCACCTCCATGGTGATCCCTCCCCTCAAGCTCATTGATTTTTGTCTGTAGGTTCTGGTTTTCTTTTTTCAGAGATTTCACATTCTCCAGGTATTTTACCAGACGTTCATTCAGCTGGATCAGGGTCTTTCTGTTAGCGTCGTTATTATTAGCGGGAGGAACTAAACCATCCAGGTCGTCGAAGCCCCCAAGAAATGAGTCTTCAACCAAGTGGTGTAGATCTTCAGGGTTCAGATTCTCCATGACTTGAAGATGAGAGTGTCGCACTGACAGGAGCTCAGACCTTTTAAACAGACCGGATGGATGCTGGGAAGGCTTTTATAGCAGGTGTTTGCATGTACATCCACCCACCAGTGACCTGGTTGGCTCCAGAGTCTGAAAAAAACTGGTTAGAAAAAGAAATTCCAGTTTTTCGCCTCCCTCCCATAAGTCTCCATCTCAGGTGTCCTTTTGTGATTGGACCTCAGCGCAGGTGTGGGGAGGAGATAGACACTTCTGTCCTTTTAAAAGCAGCTGCTCTGCAGGAGAAACCACGCAGCTCTGAGACTCACCTGTTCAGACAGACCTCACCTGTTCATGAGGACCACAGCTGTTTCACAAAGTCCAACATCATGGATCCTTCTGAACCTGTCACCGAAATCACAAGAGACACAAATGATATGATTGAAGGCAACGACGGGTTCCTGAATTTCATTGACCAGGTGTGTAGACTACTGTCTTTTTAAAATTCTGTCCTTTCAGAGAGAGGAAAACATATTATCAAACTGATAGGCAAACAGTTGTTTAGAAAAAATTCCTCATAATACAGCACTTGTACAGAAACGTACAGCTGCAAACAAACGGTAACATGTACCCAACTACGCTAGATCAGAACCTTTTGGTTTTATAATTCACTTACAAGCAGAAAAACTGCGTATGATTAGGAATTCATTTGTTTTAAAGTTTTAAAGCTTTTATTGACATGTTTTGTGTTTTCAAAGCAGGTATGTTTGGGTTGATTTACTTCTTTCTTCAGTAGGTTGGTAACTTTCAAACCACAACAGGTTTCCGTGAGGCTTAAAGAAAATAATGTTTAACAGCATGAGATTATGAAGAAGACAAAAAAAGTTGAAAACCACCATATTTCTAAAATGACCCGCTTGTGCTGTTTGTGTTTGTTCCAGGTGATTGAACTTGAGTGTAAGAACAAACAGCTGGAAGAAAAACAGAAGATCCTCATGTCGAGGCAGGACCACACCAGGAAAGTCAATGAGATTGTGATTCAAGCAAATAAAGGCCTGGAAGAGCAGGTGGAGACTCTGGCCAAGGACCAGGTGAAGCTGGAGGGGGAGCTGGCTGAGCTCAAGGCGGAGCTGGATACCATCAATCGGAGGTCAGCAGAGTTCCTGCTCTGAAGCTCCGAGTGTTTGCCAGCACACTTACTGTGGAAATGCTTGCAGGTACGAGGAACAGAAAGAGAAAACAACTGAGACAAAGGAAAGAATTACCACCAGCAAGAAGGTAGAAAAAGATTATCTTGCAAATTTTTGTACCTGTTTTAACAAATATATTTGAACTCATTTATTGCGACAGAATTTAAAAGCTGAACTGATGAAAAAGGTTCGCTTGACGGTTGAAAAGACTGTTGTGAGCAAAAAGCTGGAGTTCCTCAGAGCTCAATATGATGAGGTAAAGACAGGTTCAGTTCTTCGTTCTAGAGAATGAAAACATTCCTCCAAACAACTGTTCTGTGTCTTTGACCTTCAGGAAATCAAGGAGCTGGAGTCTCAGGTCCAGATTGAGATCAAGATCATCCCTAACTCCAACAAACGCTCTCTGGACCTGGAGCCCATCATCCAGCTGCTGGAGGAGCATTATGCAAAAATAGCAGATCAGGCTAAAGAGAAAGCAGAACAGTGGAACCTGAAGAGGGTGAGGAGCAAAGGAAGATTGTGAAACATTAAACATTTATACTCAAACTGTGTTTTCTCTCCTCAGATGAATGATTTAGTCCAAACTGTTAAACAGCGCGAGCAGGAGGTATGGGACATAAAGAGGGATATCAGAAATCTGAGCAATAGCATCACCGAACTCAGAAGTGAAATGGCAGCTCTCCAAACAACAGTAAGGACAAACAACAAACTTCTATATCCCCACCCCATAGGTCGGTAAAAGTCCTGATGACTTCTCTGTGTTTCCTGACAGGAAAATAATCTGAAGATTGAGTTGGCAGAGAATGGTGAAGGCAACATAGAAGACGCTCAACGTGAAATCAAGAACCTGACACAGAATTTGAAGACAGCGAAGGAGAATCTGGCCGTGCAGGTTGTTAGACAACAAGAACTTCTGAACCTCAAGCTGGCTCTGGACATGGAGATCGCCACCTATCGGGAGCTTCTGAAGAACGAGGAGGAGAGGTAGGAGAGGCTGCAGGTCATGACATGAACATGTGGGCGACGTGTCCTAACAGCTGTCTCTGCTCTGTCT
>NC_050513.1:685724-689169 GCF_002922805.2 Oryzias melastigma
ACTTCTGAACCTCAAGCTGGCTCTGGACATGGAGATCGCCACCTATCGGGAGCTTCTGAAGAACGAGGAGGAGAGGTAGGAGAGGCTGCAGGTCATGACATGAACATGTGGGCGACGTGTCCTAACAGCTGTCTCTGCTCCGTGTCTCACAGCTTAGAGAACTCCACCATAGGTGAGAAACACTCGAACCTGTCTTTGGCTTATCTTCTCAAAGATCTCAAAGTCCTTCATGAACACAAATTTGATCCACGGGGATTAATGCTGCTTTGATGTTCCTCACAAACGAGGAACAACATTATTAAAATAGTAGAAAATATTTTAAGGTTTTTCAATGCAGCATAAAAGTCACAATTTTACAGAAGAATAAATCCTTTCAATTCTGATCCGTTAAATGATTGAAGACAAAATGTTCATGAATGTGAAGAAAAGAAAATACTTCAGAGTTTCACCAATAAACCTGTCTAAAAGAAACACAAACAAACAAACAAACCTGTGGTGTGTTTGAGCTCCACTAAAACCAAACCTCTCTTTTGCTCAGATGTCTCAAGACAAACCAACCAAATCCGAGTCATTAGTTATACAGAAACATCTATTGACGTCACCATGACTGGTGTGAAGGCAGCATTGGATACCACCTTCTAGAAGACCGCCTGTTGCCCCGGTAACCAACAGTTCCCCATCAAGATCCCCACCAGCATTCCTGGTCACCACCTGATCCGGTCGGAGGTGGAACCCGGCCCAGTTCCCATCCCGCGTTCCGGCTGCAGCGTGGTTGCAGGTTCCACGGCTGGATGTCTGTACACGTGTGACCTAACGGAGCGTTCAATCATTGGGTTTCTCTTTTGGTGTTTTCTGGTGCAGAACTCTTTATCTTCTCTCGTCTCTATCTAAGGAAAACCAAAGCAGAAGAAAAACAGCTTCAATATGTTTGAAAAACAAACGTTTTATTGGAAAATATTGAAGTGGTTTGATGTTCTTTCTTCATGTTTGCATCTTTAAACCTTGATCAATATCAAAAAATGATATTCACTTCTAATAATAAATCAATAAAATCTGTTTAGTGTCAAACGTTTGTGGAGTCGTTTTTAAGTCACAATGAAGTGATAATCCTCCTGTAGGAGCTGGAGCTTCCTGACTCACCATGAGGATCCTGCAGCGTGAACACCTCCTGACCTTCACTGACCTTCACTAAAGATGTTACATCTATCAACTCCACACACTTTTTTCCACATCATCAAATCCTGCTCAACATTAATTGACTCGTCTCTCATGAGAACGCTGTCAGAAACTCTGTAAATTGGATTTGGTTCTGTTGCTGACACGTTCTGAGATTTCCTTCTTTGTTCTTCTTTGTTTGGGATCAGAGCCTGGAGTCCTCCAGCTATCAGTGAACATTGTCGTCTTCTCCTCCAACATTTGTTCAGCTCCTCTCTTAGCTCTTGGTTAAGGTTTCCACAAACAATTATTTCAATAGTCGATTAATCGCAGATTCATTTTTTTGGTTAGTCGACTAATCGAATAATTCAAAAACTGAAAGTAAAGACTTGATCTCTTTAGAGAGCAGATGTTCCTTCAGCAAAGACTTTTCACTCTAATGGGGAAGAGATTGCTGGGATGCACAGAAAACATTTATCTAAGAAGTTTGTTGTTTATGCTAAAGTTAGCTTATCTTACCTAGACAATGATCCCTCTCAACGTTATACACTCATCCTGCTTCCTCCTCGTGTTCATGCATCACTGCAGTGCTGCTGTGGAGTTCTACCCTGCACATTTTGCATTAGACACTTTTGTCTTTTATTTTTTTATGTTTCACATCTTCAAGCTCCACTGGGGTGTTGTTATGGTATCAGAGATCCTAGAACTTCCTGTGACATCACTACTGACCTGGGTTAGCACCACTGCACGTGTCAAAGGCACTGGCAGACGCAGCATTAGAAAGTGTGCACCGTGGTTTTGAGATAAAAAAGATTACTCAACTATTAAATTAGTCTTTGACTATAGTCAACATAGTTGCAACAAATCTAAATACCTACTCCTGGTATTTCTTGATCTTCTCATCCTCCTTCTCATTGATCATAAAACAAAACCCTTTTCTGGGAGCTTTCTGTTTCCTCATCCATCATGGAGCTTCTTTGGCCAATCAGAGCGCTCCACCAATGTCCTCATTTCTGAACTGATACCCAGTCGTTTGGAAATGTCAAGCTGTCAGTTTCAGCTGTTATCTGGTGAAGGTTGAAACATTTTAGATGAATCTAGATTTGTGAAGCTTTAATTATTTGTAGCCTGAGCTGTAATGAAAGATGTTTCCATGGCAACAAGCATCCTTTCTGTTCAACATTAGATTGTGAATTCCTAGAATCAGAATCTGTGGTTATTTTTCTCTATTCTGAAGGGGAAAGTCGTGTGCTGTGGTAGAGTAACCACTAGATGGAAGCATGTTTGCATGTTTGGAGCAGAGTGAGCCGTCTGTGTCTGAGAGAGAAAGACTGTATTAAACAAGGTAATCTAACTAAAAAATACAAAGATGGAAGCTTACAAGCTACAGAATTTAAGAGCCTCAATGGCATCTTGTAAATAAATGTATTAAAAATCTAAACAGTGTTTGTTTTACAATTCTTTGTGAAATATTTTCCAACTTCAACAATCAAATCAAACAATCACATTTTTACCCAGTTGCAATTTCAACAATCAGACTAGAGAATAGGGCTGCACAGTGGTGCAGTGGTTAGCGCTCTTGCCTCACAGCGAGAAGGCCCCGGTTCAAATCCCGGCTGGAGGTTTTGGGACCTTTCTGTGTGGAGTTTGCATGTTCTCCCCGTGCATGTGTGGGTTTTCACCGGGGACTCCGGCTTCCTCCCACCGTCCAAAAACATGCTTCATAGGTTAATTGGTGACTCTAAATTGCCCCTAGGTGTGAATGTGAGAGTGAATGTGTGTGTGATTGAGGCCCTGAGACAGACTGGAGACCTGTCCAGGGTGAACCCCGCCTTCGCCCATCAGCAGCCGGGATAGGCTCCGGCACCCCTGCGACCCCGAAAGGGAAGAAGCGGCCAGGAAAATGAATGAATGTTTATAGATGCACAAATACTTTTTCATTAGAATAATTCTTCCATGATTGGTCCAGTCTGTTTATTGTATGGACTCAAAAGCAGAATTAAAAACCGGTGGCACTTTGATGTTTTGAGAAGGACGCTCCCTACACGTCACTACCAGATCAGAGCCCCGGATTTGTCACAGTTCAACGTTGTTGCATTTATGGTCAAGAAATTCACGCCGTTGAACTTCTAGCGGATCAATGCGATCGGACTTAGTTCTGAACAGCTCAAGATTTGGGCTGACGTGTGTCTGCACAGACTTTTCATTGAAAATCCCATTTTGAACTCGAGTCAAAGTGACCGATGTGCGTGCGGCTTCACGAGGCGCATTTCTTTTTTTTTTTTTTTTT
>NC_050513.1:689368-737060 GCF_002922805.2 Oryzias melastigma
AAAAAAAAGATAACGAGTACAGGGTCTGCTCAATCAGAAGCAATAAATCCAAAAAGCTTTAATAATCTAATTGTTTTTGTTCATTTCTTATTACATAGTTTTAATTTTTCTATAGAGGCTAAATATAATTTAAGATCCGTTTCCTTAAAATTATTCAAAAGAGGATTTTTTCCTGACCATTTTTTCTTATGAATATAATAGTGTGGAGACCCTGGGGGTTAGCCCCGCCTTCAGCTTCTAAGACTCTTGGGAAGTGGGAAATCTTGGGTGTATTACATTGCTCACCATAAGTGAGCTGTGAGCAGAAATGACATTCATGCTGTTTGGCTGTTCATGTGTGTTAAAAATAAATGTGCACTGATGCCAGACGTGATAGTATGCATTTTGCTCTTTTGTCTACTTCTTTCCAAGACTATTTGGAGTTATACAGTGTATGGGGCACGGACGATACTCCACTGACTCTCCACCTCTACCAATTAAGGAGAATCTCAGCTTTTGGGTCCCCAATACAAGTGACATAGCAGCTGGGTCGTTACATTGGTGTCAGAAGTGGGATCACTAGATGATACGGTTTTGCCATGGAGAATAACACTATGGAGTGAGAGATGGCATAGATTGAGCAACAAATCCACAATCTGGAAGCAACTCAGGACAGGCAAGGAGCAAGGGCGAATCATCTCCCTGATGGCAGAAGCACCCGGCGTCATCTACAGCCTGTCCCTGCGAGTTTGGATCCACGCCTTTCCGGACTGTCCAGAGCAGCCTGTCATGACAACACGCAACCCAATCAAACTTCTGCGATACAATGGCTTAACACCATTGTAACCATACCTGGCTCAGGTCAACTTGGCAGCCGGTTATGGAGGCTGGAGCCCCAGAGACTGTTACACACCTAGCCCTGGCTCTGGAGAGTGCTGCACTGCAGGTACTGCTGGACCTCTCTACTGCGGAGCAGCGAGAACTGTCGGCGTTGACAGCAGCATTGGAGCGGCGCTTTGGAGAGCGGATCTTGACAGAACAGAACCGAGAGCAACTGGAGTCTCGCCACCGTAGAGACAACGAACGCCTGGGGACCTTCCCCGCTGATGTGCAGCTCTTCACTCGTTGGGGTTATCCAACCTTCCCACCTGTAGCAGTAGAGGAACTGAGCCTTCATGCTTTCCTCAGAGAACTTGCCCCTACCTTGGGAGCAGCACTGCGGGAAGCAGAGATCACGAAGGAATTAATTCTGTCGGGGGGCGCTGCTGGCCGACCCGCACCACATCGTGCCCTGGTTCGAGCAGTTGGAGTGGAGGATGGAGAGGGGCCAGTGTTGGAACCAGCAGTTAACCAAACAGAGTCTGCCTACCCAAGGCGACGTGCACCCCGAGGGTTACGTTGCCACTGCTGTGGGGACCAAGGACACTTTGCTAGGAACTGTTTGGCCTCAGCGACCAGAAGTACGAGTAGCAGGTCGGTAAACAAAGGCGGGGCGTGAGGGAACCCTCACCCTGTCAACAGACATCCCTCTGTCCAGTGGTGGGACGATGTGGGACATCACAGGGACTGTTTGTAGAGTGCAGTGTTGGGGATTACTGTTGCAGGGCATTGGTTGACACTGGAGCCACCATTAGCCTGCACGCAGGGGGACAGAGCCTGACTCTGCCGGCTGGGCACCTACTGACACGGAACTGTTGACAGTAATGGGTGAGCGGACCCAGCTAGCTGGAAAAAGACTGTTAAGGTGGTGGTTGGAACCCAGAACTGTGAGCATGAATTTTGGCTGGCTGATATTTGCGAGGACTGCATCCTAGGATTGGATTTACTAAGCCGATTGGGGGCACAAGTTGACGTGTCGAAGGCCCAACTCCACCTCGGGGCAGAGATCGTGTCACTCTGGTTCAACCGAGATCCCAGTAAAAAAACTCACAAAGCAAATCAAAGGAACCAAGTCGCAGCCTGTGACCAGCACACACCGGACTGCCCGCCCTCTACCACAGCAGCTGCCATCAAGGAGTTAGCAACCCGATGTGGCCAATCACTGGATGCAGGACAGAGAGAGCAGCTAAATAAACTCTTGCTGGAGTATGTTGACATTTTTGCTGCACGTGATGAGGACTGCACCAGAACAAGGCTGGTACAGCACCACATCAACACTGGGGAAGCAGCTCCCATTCGCTTGCGGCCACATAGACTGCCCTTAGCCAAGCGGCAGGCTGCAGAGGATTGCATTTGCAGCATGGCAGCTAATGGGATTATTGAGCCATCAGACAGCCCATGGGCTGCACCTGTAGTCATGGTCCGAAAGAAAGATGGAGGGTGGCGCCCCTGTGTTGATTACAGACAACTGAACGCTGTGACGAGGAAAGACTCTTATTGGAACGGACTGCCACGGATTGACAATCCTCTGGACTATGTCGCTGGGTCCCAGTGGTTCAGTTCCTTGGACTTAAGGAGCGGCTTCTGGCAAGTTGAACTGGCCAAAGAAGACAGAGCTAGACTGCTTTTAGCATTGGACAGGGACTGTGGCAGTTACCATGGTGCCATTTGGACTGTGCAATGCGCCAGCCACATTTGAGTGGCTCATGGAACGGATATTGAGGAATATTCCCCGCAGCCGCTGTGTGGTGTACTTGGATGATCTGTTGATGCATGCTCGGGACTGCCCTGGATAATTTACGGGAAGTGTTTGCATCCATTCGTGGAGCAAGGCTGCGCCTTAACCCAGCAAAGTGTCGTTTCATGGCCAGAGAAACACACTTTTTGGGACTAGTGGTCAGTAGCGAGGGGGTGAGTACTGACCCAGCGAAGGTGGCTGCAGTGGCAGAATGGCCGCAGCCAGCCAACCTCGGTGAGCTACAGAGTTCCTGGGCCTAGCCTCCTACTACCGCAAGTTCATTAGAGACTTTGCTACAGTGGCTGCACCCCTTCATCAACTGACCAGCAAAGGACGGCACCCTGATTGGTAAGCTGTGTCAGCTGCTGATCCAGAGCTGAAAACTCTGCACTCTCTCTTGGGTAACCTGGAGCTCCACAATGGTGTCCTGTATCAGCGCTAGCGGGCTCCAGGGGCAGGGCGAGACCGGCTGCAACTGTAATTATTACAGTTCGTGATTGGTCCTCCTGTTAGCCCCGCCCCAACGAGCCACAAGAGGGCTAAAAATGTTTTGTAGCTGAAACTTTCAGATTCGTAAACGAAAAAAAAAAGTTTTGAAACTGAAAAAAAGATTTGAAATTGAAATTTTGAGTTTTGAGACCTATTTTTTTCGGCCAAACATTAATATTTTTTTCAAAATATTTTATTTCGGTTTCAAATAACATTGGCCCCGATTTAGCTCCATAGGAATCAAGCCAATAACCAAATCAAATTCTTTCTGAGGTACAACAACATTGTATTTCCGTAAAAAACTTTCATATGTGTGCCGATTTCCTTTGTCGTCAAATAATTGATTCACTGTTATAATTTTATTGACAAACCAGTTTTGTAAAACTAAAGTTTTGTTTTTGTGTAAAATGTAACAATTGTTCCACAAAATGCAAGTGTGAGGAGAAAAGTTGTGTTTAAACATAAGAGTCCAGAATAACAGCTTGTTGGTGAAAATTGGCCAATCTAACAGGGAGCTTTCCAACAGAAAAAGGGCATTTCAGTAAAAAATTAGACCTCCTAAATTAAAAAATAAATAGTTGGGGAAAATATTCCATAAATTATTAGGATTCTCAAGACATCTTTTGATCCATTTGATTTTCAAAACCCGATTGAAAACTGTAAAAGTCAAAACATCTAATCCTCCGTCAGCTGAAGAGTTTGACAGGACACTTTTCTTCACTTTATGGATTTTGTCCAGAATTTGATCCAGATCGGAACACTGGGTTTTAGTGACATCTAGTGAGGAGAAAATATATGACGCTCTAGACATCCTTCTGCTTCAGTTAGAAGTACTCGACCATGAATGGACAAATCTCTAGTTAACCAGCTGTTAAACTTCTGTTTAATCGTTTCAGTAACAGGGTAAAGTTGTCCTCCATATCTCTACCTTCTTTTGAAATTTTAATACCAAGGTAAGTGACAGTTTTTTTCACAGGAATGCCACAAACTTCCTTATTAATTACATTATTTAGAGGTAAAATTTCAAATGTTTTTAAATTAGGTTTTAATCCAGAAATGTTTGAAAAGAGAGAAACAACAGATAAAACCTCAGGAATTTCTCTAACATTATCTAAAAAAATTGTTGTATCATCTGCAAGTTGAGAAATTTTTAATTCCTTTTCAAATAATTCAATTCCCTTAAACGACTGTTGCCGAATCATATAATTTAGAATTTGTCCAACAAGTAGAGAGATGTATGGGGAGGCGGGACATCCTTGTCGTACACCTTTGTGTACATTAAATCTGCTAGATCTGCCATATAAAAGCTTTACAGCACTATTATCTTTGTAAAGAGTTTTAAAGGCTCCAATGAAAAATTGTTCAAAATTTAAGAATGATAATGTGTCAATGATAAATTTAGACTAACTGTGTCGACCGCTTTCTGAAAGTCTAAAAAAAGAATGACAGGATAACCGGGGATCAAATATTTGTAATCAACTAAGTCCAGTACCAATCTAATATGATCTGAAATGTGCCGTCCCGGTATAAAACCATTCTGAGATTCATGAATAATGTCATGTGAGCCATCTTTTAGCCTTTTAGCTAAAATCAATGCTAAAATGTTATAGTCATTGTTCAGTAATGTGATACCACACCAATTATATATGATTAAAAGGTCTTTATGAGGTTTGGGGATCAAATTTATAAGACCTTGTTTCATTGAGTTGGTAATTCTTCTTTGTCAAAAGATTCATTATAGACCGTGAGGAGAAACTCACAAACATCACTTAAAAATCTCTGGTAAAATTCTGATGTTAGACCATCAGTATTTGGTGATTTATTATGTTTGAGGTTTTTTATTCCCCATTTTATCTCTTCAACTGTTAATTTTTCATCACATTCTTCCTTCAAAGTGTCACTTGCTTATTTTGTTTCTGTTAGTGAGCTCAGAATATCAGTGCTGTCTACACAGTTGTCCTTTTTGTAAAGATCCTTATAGAAATTTGACACATATTTTGTTATTGTATTGTAATCGTATTATATTTTTGCAACCGTGTTAAGCGTTCCTCATTGTCATTATCATCTACAAAGTCCATAGATCTAATTAACTGATGTAGTTTTTCTTTTTCTTCTGGGATCTATTTTTACCAAATTGGATGGCAAATTTTCTAGTTTCATACTTTAATAATTCCCAATATTTACCATACTGATTATTCCCCTTTGCAAGTGTCCAATGTTCTTTAATAAGTTTTTGAATAAATGTTGTAAGTTCTAAATAGTTTAGTAGTAAATGATTAAATATCCAGTGGTTATAAACTCTCCTCTTCTCCTCACTAGCAAGATTTAATTTGATATAGATGGATTTATGATCAGTCAGTATGGCTGGATAAATATTAACCTCTGCCACTTTTCTTTCAAATTCCTTGGAAATCAACCAAAAATCAATTCTGTATAAAGAAGAAAAAGTTTTGTTACCCCATGTGTACTGCCGCTCAGTGGGATGTCTTAATCTCCAGATATCAGATAAATGTAAGCGGTTTGAAAAGTCAGTCAGATAATTCTCGCCCTTTCTCAGTTTTGATGGATACCTATCAAGCTGATTAGACCAGGCTACATTAAAGTCCCCTCCCAAAATAACTTTAGCTTCTGAATATTTGACACATAGAAATCCAATAATATCTTCAACATCTTTGAGTAAAACCCTATTTAAGGAATCAGAATCATAACCAGATACATTTCCCAGCAAATAAGTACAAGATTGATATTCAATGACTAAAAATATCCAGTGACCCTTTTTATCTTTTAATACGTCTAAAATTTTCCCCTTGAAATTATCTCTCAATATCATGACTCCAGCTGATTTGTTAGATCCCTGAGCAAACCATAAATCTTTTCCCCACTGGTTTTTCCAAAACGATTCATCCTCTATACAGCAGTGACATTCCTGAAGAAAAATCAAATCTGCCTCTTTAGAAAACAGAAAGAAAGCTTTTCTCTTGGCATCATTTCGCAGACCCCAGGTGTTTACACACTGTAATGTTAACTCCAAAATGAACTTTTGCTTGATAAACACTTAATATAATAAATATTTAACTATATAACTATTCAAACCGACTCCTAAAAATAACTGAAGCCTAAAGAACTAATAAAACAGAGCCTGTTTTTCATATAAAATGAAAAGAACTAACAAACTTGTTTACCACATTAACTTGTGACAGGATGTAATTACCTACAAAAAGAACAAGTGGAAACATTCTGGTGAACTCTTTCTTCTGTTCTCATTGTCCAGACTTCAGGTGAACTTCTTTTCCCTCCACATAAGCCTTGCGTCCCACAGAGTAGGCCCTCTTTCCATTTTTCCGTGCAGTTTCCACAACAGGCCGAAGAGCCGCTCTGACCTCCTTGTCTTCTTTGGACAGATCTTCACCAAAGCGAAGCTTGTTTTCTTGCAGGTAGGTGTCGTTTTTCGCATTTCTCCAGATCTCATCTCGAACAGAGCAGTAGGCAAACAGGATGATGATTCCTCGGGTCTTCTTGCTGTCTTGTCTTCCCAACCGGTGTGCAACATCAATCCCATCAGCTCCTCTTGGTCCCAGGTCAGCTAAAACTTTTTGACAGATGAGCATCCCCCTCTCTTTCACATTCTCGTTTTCTTGTTCTGGAAAACGGGACATATTAAGAAGGCATGTCGCTCAAAAGCTCAAACGGGGGGGAGAAAAACAGAACTTCAAAGAAAAGTCGCTGCACCACGCTAAACTTGAGGAAGTGGAAGATGATGCTGAACTGGGACTATTTAGCATTTTGTCTGTAACAAATGATGACGTGGACTTGTATAAGGAGACATTTATAGTTGCAAACACAGAGTTAAAGATGGAAATAGATACTGGAGCTGCAAGAAGTGTCCTGCCACAAGTTAAGTACAAAGAGACATTTTCCACTGCAACCTGTTACCGTAAGACTAAAGGCTTACAATGGATAATATTCCTGTTTTAGGCCAGATAACAGTACGGGTGAGCTACAGACATGAGACCAGAAAGTTGTCCCTGCTAGTGGTAAAAGGATGTGGATCCACTTTGTGTGGAAGAGACTGGTTAAAAGAATTCAGCTTAAACTGATAGCAGATAAAATCGCTGAAGTCCCCCACATGTAAATCACTTACGGAAGTGCTAGAGAAGTACTCTGAGGTTTTTACGGAAGAGCTAGGAACGCTTAAAGACATTAAAGCAGCAATAGTGGTGAAACCTGATGTGCCTTCCAAATTTTGTAAAAGCAGGCCCCTTCCATTTGCCATGAAAGAGCGAGTAGATAGGGAACTTAAAAGACTGGAAGAGGCTAACATCATCTCTCCAATGAAGTACAATGAATGGGCAGCACCCATAGTGCCAGTACTAAAAAAAGATGGATCAGTCCGGTTGTGTGGAGATAAATAGATTGAATAGGTAATAAATATCCTTACCGTGGTCTTTAAGGGACGTTGGTCACGTACTCCTGGAATGGTTTGGTTCAAATGTGAAGAGATGGGTGGAGCTTTCTGGAGTCACATTAACTCTGTGTCTTTCAACACCAAATTTTGCCACCACCATGTTGTTAAAACAACTCTAAAAGAGTCGATGAACATATTTAACACTGCAATTTTTACTGGTGTTAGTACCCCGAGTTAAAATGCATGGATGTATTTTAACTTGGAGTACTAACACCAACACTTGGAAAATGGGAGTAGGGCCATACACTTGCTGTTGTTGTATTGACTCTGAAAGAGTCAGAACAGTTTGACTACGAAGATATTACACTGGGAAATTTACTGTGTAGGATATACTCACGGTTACTTTCCAGATCCTCTGTTAAATGCTGGATTCGAAACTAAAGAGTTTTTCTTCCAAATTGAGACAAACCAGTGGTTTCTGAAGACTGTAGAAAGACTGTAGAAAGAAGACTGTAGAAAGAAGATCCGACCAAATGCCAGGTTTTTTTCCAGGGGCGACTTCAGACAACAGCTTCAGGGATCAGGAACCTGTTCCCAGACAGAACAGACACATCTGGAACTTTTCATTGACCTGTTCAAAAGCATGCTGTGTTTGGATCAGAAGAAAGAAAGATTGCAGCTGATGATTCCTTTGGAAAAAGCCTTAATTCCAATGTTAAGTGGATTGGAATGAAGGACTCGGACTGGAAGGAGATTGTTAATGAATTCCATCAAACCATCTCTGAAGAAGACGGTCCTCCTCAAGTTTTGGTCATCCAAGCTGAAGACAATGAGCTGGAAAGAATTCCTGCAGTGAGGATTGTAAATGGAATGGGAGAAGACCTGAGGCTCCTGAGAGAAAAGTAGGAGAATTGGAGCTGTGGACATCCTGTTCAAATGAATAAACTCCAGAACGTCAATGGAATGATAAGGAGGAAGACTTCTCTGTTCAGTGTGGTTGTTCAGCATGAAAACTTGGTTTCAGCTGATGATAAAATGAATCAACTTGATGGAGTGACACCCCCACCCCCACTCATGTTTAGAGTCTTTGTGTTCCCTTTCTGTAAAAATATTGTTTTAAAAAAACTTTTTAGAGGTTTTCTCCAGGCGCTCTTGCCCCCCCCCATGCTTAAAATATTTGTGTTTCTTTTATTTTTTTCTTCCATAATCACTGAGTCAGAATGGACGATGTTCTCCGCCTCTATTGTCGCTGCTGCTGTTCAGAGCTGTGGTCGCAAAGTCCCTGGTGTCTATCGTGGCAGTAATCCCCAAACCCAGTGGTGGACATCCAAAGGGATGCCATCGAGCTGAAGGAGTCCTACCAAGCCTGGGTGGCTAGTCAAACTCAAGATGCAGCTGACAGGTATTGGTAGTCTAGATGAGCTCTGGCCCAGAATCAAAAACTCGGTCCTGGAAAGAGTTCAGTGAGGCCATGGAGAAGAACTATGAATTGAATTGTTTCGTCTTGAAGAGATTGTGGCAAACCATCTGGCGCCTCAGAAAGGCAAAGCAGTTTTCTGCAGACACTACTTTCAGTGCAGGTGGGGAGCTGTTGACTTCAACTGAGGACATTGTCGGTGGTGGAAGGAATACTTGGAGGATCTCCTCAATCCTGCAGACACATCTTCTCTTGAGGACGTTGGAGCGAGGCTGTCCATCACCCAAGCTGAAGTTAATGAGGTAGTCAACAAGCTCCTTGGTGGAAGGCTCCAGGGGTGGATGAGGTCTACCCCGAGTACTTCAACTCTCAGGATGCTGAGGGAGGATCTTGGCTGACACGTTGCATGGCAGTCGGGAACTGTACCACAGGACTTGGAGCACTTGGAGCTGCGACACAACACACATTACAGCCTGTTCTGAATGATTCATCTTTCATGCTTTTATCTTCCTTTTGTCAACTTTTCCACCACCACTACATGTCCAGTAGATGGCAGCAGAGCTCCTCATAAAGAACACAGCAAAAGGCAGCAAATTAACCAAATCAGCTTCGAACAAAGACACTTTTCAAATCAGCTCCGCCCACTCTTGCAGGAATGTAAGAACTGTGCATAAAATATTTAGTAACACTTAATACTTGTCCTTAATGTTTCAAATGTATTTATGAATCAATGACCAGAGTGGTCCCGAGTCATTATAGCAGTTCTGAGTCAGAAGCTGAAGGGATGAAAGAATTGACGGTGGAGCTGAAAAAGAATCCTGCAGTAAAATCTCTGATGCGTCGGAAAAAGTCGAAGCAGAATTCGCCCTTTGAAAAAAAAAACTGAAACTCAAAATAATTTAACAAAAACAAAGATTAATCCAATTTGAATACCAATTAGAATACAAAAATGTAATGCAATAATTCATTTTATGTTATCCATTTAAAAAAGAGAAATTAAACAATTACAAAAAAGACAATTTTACTGACAGACCACTCTTGAAAATTTAGTTTTTGTGACATTTATAAAGAAAATTAAAACCAAAATTGCATTTCTGAGAATTTCTTTATTCCAATTCTGATAAATCTGGAGAAAAAACATTGTATTTGTGCCATAGAAAATCTGCTGGCTCTCTGCTCCACTCCATTCTGATGCATCCACTTAGAGACAAATAGATCCACGAGTTGGAATCTGGAATCTGGATCAGAAGTGTACGGCTGGATAACTCTGATATTGCTCGCTGTTTTTGTTGTTACACCAATGTTAGGTTGGGGTTGTGAGGAGCTAGTGAGTTAGCATGCATACTGACATGGATCGCACGCGTACTAAGAGTCCCACCCACAAACCATGTCCTAGAAAACAACACCTTTTTGTTTTTTAGTTTGGCTAAAAATGAAATGGAAACAGAATTAAAAAAAAGATCAAAAGATGATCAGAGTTGGGCTTTAAAGTAAAGATTTAACTTAAATGAAAACATCTGATTGGTCAGAGGTGACCAAACTTGGAACAATAACAACATCTGGGAGTCTTAAAAGTACAGGAACCTAGATGGCGGAGTGGTGGAGTATGAGGCAAGGACAGTAAGAGTTGTTTAACTCTTTAACACCGGAGCGCCAGTGTTTATGTTCTTTGATGTAGTGGAATTTTTCAACCGTTAACATGATAATTCCAGTTGATTCTGAAGGAGAAAAGCGGTTCGTCGAGCACAAGTTTGTCAAGTCGCTTTTTTCCTTCAGAATCTACTGGAATTATCGTGTCATCGGTTAAAAAGTCAAAGATTTTGTGTTTAAGCATCACTGGCGAAGCCTCAAGTGTTAAATTACAAAATAATTACATTTATTTTAAAAAAATGTCCAGATAATCAAAATTGACCTTTAATAGAGGTCAAAGTAGACTGAACAGATAAACTTATTTGAACAGACCTCCCTAATTGGAAACACATTGGGGAGCATATATAATGGTTGATCAGAACACTATAGACACCCAAGGAGAAACTAATAAAGACAAAATGATACAAATCCAAAAATAACTTGTCCATCCTACAGTAAATTAAAATAAAAATAAGAGAAATTAAAGATGAACTTAAAGCAAAATAAAGATTCAGCAAAAACAGAGGCAATGGTTCAGTCCAGTTAGCTTCCTGCTGAATTTAAGGCCTCTGCTGACTGACAGGCATTCTTGTGTCAGGCCTGACTGTATGGTTCCAGCAGGAAATGGCAGCAGCAGCCGCGGCGGTTCCCCCTGAACTCAAACAACATGATGCTAAAATGAGGAAAGTAAAGTGAAATAAAACTGAAAATATGTCAATAAATTTTAATGTGTGTTTTGTAAACATTTTATGTTTTTTCTTTTTAACATAATTATGAACTAGATGTATAGCATTACCAGTGATAATGCTAGTGTGAATGCTGCATAGAAAGCTGATAGCCAGCTAGAATATTAGTAAATGCCAAATTAGCCTAAAAATCTTTTTTTTTTTTTTTTTTAAAACCTCGGTTGGCCAAAACAGCTAGGATGGAGCTGAAAAAATAGCTAAACTTCAAAATAGCCTAAAAAAAGAAGGCCTAAATGAACCAAAACAGCTAGCGTGTAGCTGAAATATTAGCTAAAGTCCAAAACAGCCAAAAAACATCTTAGTAAAAACCAAAATATTCCAAAAAGCTGGCAGATTGCCATTTTTTAAAACTGTAACTTTTTAACATAAGTATGAATAATAAAAAGGCAGGAATATTATTCCAGAATAAATCAATTTAAATAACTTTCCATATTTTACTCTCTGTTAAAATACATTTTGTCAAAATTATACAAGTTAGAAATGAGCACAAGATAACATCAGCCCATTAATAACAATAAAATGAAATGATCTGGAGGGCCGGATTGACACGTGCAATAGAGGAACATTCTTCAAACAGATTTCTGAAGAAAAAATTTCAACAATTTAGTACAAAAAAATCCCTTTATTGTATAACCAAACGGAAGATCTTTTTCTTAGTCAAATATTTAGTCAAATATTTTTGCTTCTTCCAAATAAAAAATCTATTTTTGTCAAATTTTTAGTAAGTAAAAACAAATATTTTAAAGTTTTTTCACAGAAAATCCCTCTGTAACCTGGATCTGACCAAAAACCCAGTAAAGAAGCGAAACGGAGCTAAACCTGATTGATGGTAGATGTTATCTGGAGAGATGCTGAGGGATGCAGGAAGGAAGGAAGAGTCGTGGGGTTTTACAGGAATCATCTGACAGCAGAGAGAGCCTCGCGTCAGCAGGAGGAGTGGGCGTCTTTACACGAAAGACTTCTTCCTAAGGGCCGGCTCTCTGCTGGGTCACTTCAGCTTTGACCACAGCACAACCTGCATCACTTCTCATCTTCAACATCAGGGAGGACAGGAGAGCAAGTAAGTCTGGGTCGACAATATTTACAAATTACATCAGATTTTTTTTTGTACTGATTCTTTTGTTTTATGATTATAGAAACTTCATTAGATTTGAATGAAATATGCTTTTTATCGAAAGTAAAGAGATTTTATAGCAAAACACTTTAATAAAATATTTTTTGATTGGATTCTTTCATTTATAATGAATTTACTTATTTATTATCATTTTAACAGACTGTGTGGTCAGGAATTACAGGTTTAACAGCTTCAAAAGGGATGACTAAATCAAGATAAAGCTGCTTAAATATTGGTTAAAACAAACAAAAAAAGAAAATGAAGTGAATATTGTGATTAAAAGTAACCTCCTGGAAAATGTCTGGGCCCCTCAGCGCTCACAGGAGTTGTGGTTTTCTGGGCTCGGCCTGCAGGAGCGCTCTCTGCGACTCGTCAGTCTTTTAGTCACCTGTGGCAGGAGGTGTGCTGCGTGTCTGCACAGCGTGTGAAAAATGTAAACTACATGTTTGTGATGACAGGAGACCTGCTGCCGCTCTGACGGCTGCAGTAAAAGCATCTGTGTGGAGAAACGGCTCCATCTCGCCGCGGATCTGACCGTAGTTTGTTCAATGGATTCAGTCTCCATTGATGAGGGTTTGAGTGACTAGAGGACAGTTATGGAAAAATGCCACTTTTGTCAACTTTCACCAGGAAAGAGTGTCCAGATTTTCAGCTTGAGTTGCTTTTAACCCTCATTCAGTAAAGTTTGTTGTTCAGAAGACAACAGACGACATCAGTATTATTTAAAAAGGTTATTTGTCTCAAGCTTTAGGAAGTGAAGTCACGTCTGTAATAAATGGCATATAGAACACCCTTAAAAATATTTTATTTTCCCTTTAATTCTAGAGTGTCCCAGATGTTACATAACAAATACATTGACTTTTGTCTAAAAGTGTTGGAAGATTTTCAATTTTTCAATTCAATTTATTTTTATTTATATGGCCCAAAATCACAAAGAGATTTGCCTCATTGGGCTTCAAAATATAAACAGTTGTTAAAAACTAAACGGACTAAATAAACTGGTTATCCCTGCCCTTAGACCCTCCCTCCCAGTAAGGAAAAACTCCTAAAAAAACCTGAGTCAGGAAAAAAAGAAGAAACCTTAGGGATTCCCACATGAGGGAGAGATCCTATCCCAGGACGGACAGGAGATACCAGAACTGTTAAAGAAATATTAGCTTCTACAACTACGTATCTAGAAGAGTTCATTCAGATTTGTTGCTTTCCGATGTTAGCGTGTTTCTGGAGTCAGACGGTCATTTTTCCGATCATTCAAACACCTCATGAATGCAGCATTTCTGTAGGTTTGCACATTTTCCCCCGAGGGACATCAACCATTGGTGCAATTAGCTCCAAAATGAGACCAAAAGCCATCACATTTTGAAACAAAAAATCTTCTGTTTTAAAATAATGTTTAATCACATTATAGCCAGATTCTGTGTTGTTTCTTTCTCTTATGCGGTGACTTCCAAAAACATTCCACGCATCTGCTTATGGTCGAGCCCTGCTGTCAAATTATAGAACCCATTGTGGCCGACAAGTCTAAAACAACCTTTCAACTGGAGGACCCGAAGGGGATTTGTGAACTGAAGTGAATACCTCAATGGCAAAATTCAGACTAGTGCTGCCACAAACCAGTATTTTAACAGTCGACTAATCACTGATTACTTTTACTGATTAGTCGACTAATCAGGTCACGTGGAAACTGAATGTAAAACACACATCTTAACCATCATTAGCTTTAAACTAACTAAAAACTAGATCTATAGTATTACCTCTAATAATGCTAGTGTGAATGCTGGAAGATGAATTTGGTCACTGAAGATGCTGAAATTGTAGCTAAAAACCCTGAAGCTGATAGCCAGCTAAATCATTAGTTAAATGCCAAATTAGCCTAAAAAACAGAAAAAAATCCAAAGTTAGTCAAAATAGATGCATGTAGTAAAAATATTAGCTAAACTCGAAAATAGCCTAAAAATCCTTAATAAATACCAAAATAGTCGATAAATCTAGCAGGATGTCACTATAACTTTTAACTTTGCTACACTCTGACTCCATATGATATAAAGTAACGCCTAATTGACTATTAAATTAGTCGTCGATCAGTCGTGGCAGCTCTAACTCAGACACAGCAAAACTAAAAACTTGAACTTAAAATAAACCAAAAAAAAGAAGAGCAGGAAATCTGAGTGAATACGGAGGAAACTGAAGCTCGAACAACCAAACAGGCTCTACCAAAGCTGCATTTTTTTAACTAAATACTATGATTTATTAATTTGTACATCAATATAAAGAAATAAATAAGATCTATAAACATGGATGATTTTAAACCATCTACAAAGTGACACAACGCGCTCCAGGATCACCTGTTTACGATAAACACCACGCTTTCTGTTCGCACCAACAACCTTCATAAATTTCCCCATTCCAGTCATAATTGTATGTTTTTCATTTCAAAACTAACCTCGCCTGAGGGGGGGGGGGTGTCTGGCACGGAGGACCGTCTTCTTTGGAAGTTCGCAGCTGCATCTGGAATTGCAGGATCGTTGTGTTTAGTTCCTCCCTGTCAAAGTGACTCAAGATGACAAGATAAGACCACACACTGCAGAAATTTGGACGACGTTTCTCTCATTAAAGTCTTCGCTTGGCATTTTTCTACAGGCATCATTTTGTTTTAAAATCTAAAAAGTAACTGTGCTATCATTCCAAATTAGTTTTTGTCCCACAGAAACTGAGAAATGTTGATGTTTCACCTGTTGAATGTTTTTAACACTTTATGCATCTCTCTCTAAAGTGTATCATGCAGTTGAAATTGTTACCATTTTACGCGGATGATCTCATGTTTTCTGTTGAGTTATTCATCTGGTCAGACTTGTTTGTTGTTCTTTCCTTCTGATGGCACGTTGGCAGACGATCTGTGACCGGGGGAGTCTCTCCACGGACCCGAGCAGACGCTGACATGAAGGTGTGAAAACAGGGGGATAAAAGAAGACTTCCTGTTTTCGGCCTTCCGATGAAAACGTCTCTGATCAAAGAACTTTTTATCTCCATAAACATCTCTTTCATGAAGGACTTTTTAACCGAAACAGCACATTTCCAGGTTGGCTTCACACAGAAGTCAGGAGATGCTTGTGGTTCATAAATATGTCATCCACATTCATCAGCCTCCCTCAGGTCACACGCACCCTGACGATCAAACACCACCAAACAAAAGAGGTAATGTGAAACAACACAACATTCGTGCTGTCGTTAAGGCCGCTGAGATAGGATCTCTCTAAACATCCTAATTAGTAGACAGAGTTTCCTGTTGGAGGATTCTCATCGTTCTCTTTAAATCCGGTTTGTCCTGAGGGGATTATTGTTTACATCCATCTATCTATCTATCCATCTATCTATCTATCTATCTATCTATCTATCTATCTATCTATCTATCTATCTATCTATCTATCTATCTATCTATCCATCCATCCATCCATCCATCCATCCATCCATCCATCCATCCATCCATCCATCCATCTATCCATCTCTCTCTCTCTCTCTCTCTCTCTCTCTCTCTCTCTCTCTCTCTCTATCATCTATCTATAGTAAAGATACACACATGTGTGTGAGGTGACAGTGCAGGACGTGTAGAACAAAGATATACTAGTCCTGGTCTAGAATTATGCGCCACAGTCACTCTATTCACCTTCAAAGATGACAACTTCTACTACATTTACAGGTAAAAATACAATGTTTATGTTCTACTAACTAAAAACTACACAGTACGAGTCCACAGATCTTTGTGAGGAGACAGCTTTGTTGTGTTCATTAATACTAGTCCACCGAGTCCCCACTTCCAGTAACCCAACATGGGTCAACATGGGTCCCACATTTTCTGCCCACTTTTAAACCAGATGGCGCCCACTTGGCCTTGCTGGCTGGGGGAGTGTCCTTAAACACGCATGTTCAGAGGATGATCGATTGGCCGTTCTGCATGTCAGTGAAGTGATGAACTTCAACTAAAGAATGATTATTTGATGACGGCATTTTTAAAAAAACTTTATAAACATTTTGTCTATTTCTCTTTGATGGCCGTTGATTGCCCACATGTCCTTGAAGAGCTCCCCTGATGTACCCCCTCCTCCGGATGCTGTTGACATCTTTTAAATCAAAGTCAGCACATCCAAATCCACTCAGATCCTCTTCTCAATCATTTTCCAGTCGTCTTTCAATTATGATGATCCAGTTTTTAGCCAAGATCAGACACCCGTGTTGTTTTCTAAGACATAGTTTCTGTAGAGCAGCAGGAGTTTATTAAAAATTCACCAGTAAGTTGTGGGGGGGGGGCCGTTGGCGCTGAGCAACTCCACCCTCCCTTCCCATCGTCCACGACTAAGAGCTTGGAGCGTATTTTCTGCCACACTTATGGGTTTGTTTCAAACTCCTTTTTTGTCCGGTTCTGATTTAACAATAATTTAAAGGAAACTCAGAAATGCAGTTTTAAGCAGGAAAACTGAGGGAGGGAAGGCGCTCTGATCCCATTTCATGTTCATTTAAAGATCGTTGTCTCCTTCAGGGTGTCTTTTTCTTTCTTCTTTCTTTTGAGGGGGCGTTTTGGTGCATTCCGTCCTCCTCGTCTTCTTCCAGCCTCCAGTTCACAGCTGGGTTCAGTTTTCAATCATCCCAGCTGCTGCCTGAGAGTCCATCCACCCTCAGTCTATTTAGCAGTTTGGGTTTCTTGGCTCAGGTTTTTGTTTTGTTCTGAATTGTCACAGATAAAGTTCCCGTTTGAAAGTTGATCTCCTGCAGTTTGGTCCTCCAAACCCCCCATTCCTGAACATTTTTAAACACAGAACCACCACGGGAAAGGCTCAAGAGTTTAAAAACTCTGTAATGACAACTGCAGAGTTTTATTTTGAAACTCCTCCTTAAGTTTCTGAAATGAACATTTTAACATTAAGAGGATTTTAGTCACAAACTGACACTGTTTTATTTCTATCCTTTAAAGCAGCAAAGACACCAACTTGAAGTTTTATTTTCACCTGAACTTGTATAAACACAAATGACCAGGAGGAAAATTCAGAATTATTTCATCAAAGCATAAATGTTTTTTATTTGTTTGGGTTTTACCGTATCAGATGTCATCTTTTGATTATTTCAATCCTTAACTGAATTCATCTTTATTTATAAAGAACTTTCCAATGAAAAAAAAGATCTAAAAAAAATCTTTAAAAACTTCAAAAAAAACAACAGAAAAAGACAAAAGTCAACAAAATAAATAAGAGACTAAAACGATTTAAAAGAGTAAAAGGGAATCAGTACATTCCTGTCTTCGGTTTCTCTAAAAGGTTTGTTTACAGCTTGTTTTTCTATGTTTCTGCATGTTACAGAGTAAATAATCGATCTTCACTTGAGCATACATTTTCACTGGAGAAAAAACAAAGATGGTCATGATCGTTTCAGACATCTTCATGTCAGATTTCTGTTTGGCTCCAAAGAAGCTGATGAGTTTTTGTTCTGGGTGAAGGCCACGCCCACAAACCACGAGAAGACGCAAACAGGAACGGAACAGAAACAGCAGCCAAATAACCCTATCTGATCGTAACCATGAGGACTCGACCTGTTTGGAAGATCGTTGTTTTGTCTACCTGAAGTCAGTTTGGGGAGGAATGTTCGGTGCTTAAAGGTTCACCAAACAGGGCACTTGGAGGCTGACTACATTCTCAGCCCAGATTTGAAAAATGCCCAAAAAGGGGGCAAGGCCAGTGGAGGTGGACTGAGCGACGGAGGTGTGGCTTAGATCTGACAATTAGGTTAGCTGCGTCTTCAATATGGAGAGTGGTTCTGGGCAAAGTGACACAAGTTTCTCCACAGAACTTTCAGAGGAGGTTGAGGATTTTTCTCCAGAGTCCGGCGCTCATGGTCCAGAAGCTGCTTTTACAATGCCTGACAGCGCGGCTACCGGCGCAGCTGAGGGTTTGCAGGACCGAAGGGGACTAGAGTCTGAGGAGTGGTAAAATGCTGCTAGCATCATAGGTTAACGTATTAAGCTAACAATTCCAAGTGAAATGTTCCTTAAATCCATCACCAGGACGGAGTTTGCTGGATTCAACCTTAACTTCCAAGTCGACTATTGTGCAAGCCAGTAGATTTTTGACGACTGAAGCCAATACACCCATGCTAAAGCTAACACAATAACGACCGACCGTTACAAAGTCAAAGATGGGCGGAGCTTTTAAACTAGAGCTCAGAGCATGATGACGTGAAACTTCTGGGACTCACACCAGTTGACCAATCACAAAATTCACTTGTCATACCTCGTTTCAACCTGTAGGGGGCAAAACACAGATGGTTTTTCAAAAATTAAACAAGTTTATTTTAAATTGTAAAAAAAATGGTAACAACCAACAGACAGTACTTTTAAAGCCTCACTGATAGAGGTCAGAAGACAAAAAAGTTGATTTAGTGTTTGATTACCTTTTAACAATCAGAAGGTCGTGAAGGACTCTATGTTTGCCTCATAAGTTCTTTTTCAGGACGAAAGCAAGATTCAAAACACAGAGAACATCTGCGTTGCATGGCTGAACACGCAGAGGTCCTGTTCTGCAGGTAGAAGTGGCTTTTTCGACGGCTTTGACAAGTCCGTGTCGACATGTTTGACTTGCTTTAGCAGCTGCTCTCTTTTGGGCTGTGAAGAACATCTGACGCCCACCAAAAACCAAACTCATTTACTACTGACTGTTGTCCTGAAACTTTGTGCTGCGCTCACACCAGGAACCCTAGTGACCACCTCAAAGGACGCCGTGAAAATGGAACGCACCATAGTAAGTCTGTATTGAAGTATTCACAAGGATAATGTAAGTTACACGCACAGTGTGGTGTCCTTACTCTAGGGTCTCTAAACTTTGGCCCGCGGGCCGAATCTGGCCCTCCTCCACATTTGTTCAGCCCAGTCTGGAACGTGCAGCTCCAGATCCACATGTGGCTCTTTTATCTCTCCCAAACATAAAATAAGTCATGGCTGACCCAGACATGTCGACCGTCAGAGTCAGCAGCTCCCTCTAACCAAGACTACCTAAAGAAAACAAACAAACAAAGCCTGAAAACTAAGACTACCAACCACAAACTAAAATAACAAAACCCAGTAGTAAGACTGCAGAGGACAAAGAGGGGGGGAAAAACAAATAATAAATAAGAAAAAGAAAATAATACTTTTTTAAAGTAAGATTGACTTAATTATCATTTATTTAATTTAGATTAGTTAAATGTATAAATTGATGTCTGAGGTTCACATAGATGATAAACTATATAGGTTTTTACATCATGTTGACCTGAAGACGTCTTGTTTGTTCAACTCTACCTCAAGTCATGAATTGAAAATCCAAATTTCCTTAAGGCCAAAGTAAGACTATACGGCTCCTTCTAGGTTTTGATCAGCAGAAAATTACTGTTAAAGGTTGCCGACCCCTGGTCTGGCCGATTGAGACCCACATAGAACGTGTCTATTTATTCCAAATTTGATCATTTTCCCCCACAGACTGTCCCTCTCCACCGTAACGACGGCTGGGACGAAGGCAGCCGCTAATGCTGGCAGCTGGAACAGGAAGTGAGTCAAAGAGTGAGTCAAGGAGAGCACGCGCTCTGCGGTCGCTTTGGTCGCCGTCCAACATTCCCCTCATAGTTTCATTTTGCTAATTACAATAATAGCTGCAATAGTTTTACCAAAACTTACTATTCTTGTTATCAAGCAAACACATACGTATATGGATACAAGAAATCCTTTGTGTTGTTTGAACTGTTAACTCGTGAGACACTTAAATACAAAATCTTTAACTTTTACGCTGCTTTTCTCTTGGGAAATCTGCGTGATTTACGTTGATGGTGTTAAACATTGAAAAGTTACAGCACATCAGAGAACATAAACACTGGAGCTTCACTGTTAAAGGGTTAAAGTTTTATGTCGAGAATCATAAACTCTTCATAACAGCTGTGGAGCACGGCGGTGGAGGGGTGATGGTTTGGGCTTGTTTTGATAAAAACCTGTTAAAAGTGACTCTTTTTTCATTTTTTCATGACGCGTAAACGACAGGTAACGCCGCACCTGTAATTATGACCTGTGTGTGTGTGTATCCTAGTTCGGTGGTGGACAAACACACTGAAGGACTAAAAGCTTTTTCCATCGATCTGAACTGAAATTTTAATTTTAATTGTGACTCTGAAGATGTTTTAAATAAAGGAGATTTTTTTTACACTTCCTGATAAGTTCAATCTGAAAATGAAGAAATTATTTTTTAAATTCCTGCCATGCCAAAACCAGATTTGCATACCGCCATGTCCCACGCAGCTCATTCCACAGCAGCAGGTATCTATTAGAGAGGATGCCCCCCCCCTTCAATTACCTGGTTCTCCCCCTGCTGCAGGCTCTTGTTGTTCCACACGTCTGTCTTTACTTTACAGAATTCCCTTTCCTCCATGTTGCAGGTTTAAAATCAGTGGAAAAATCTGTCATTGTCTCCTAACAGTTTCACCTCATGACAGTCACTGCCTTTAAAGATGCTCTGTTTTTGAATCGGTTCGGCTTTTTCTTCTGTTTCTGTGAAGGTCTGGTTTGTAATTATAGCTTAAAGGTTGTTTTTGGTTTCATCTCTCCTTCTATAAAATTTGAAGATCCACTTTGTGGTCAGCTTTCTTTGAAAAGAAGAGTTTGAGGCAGAATGGAGGACTCAAACTCCCCTTAACCTGCTCGTTCCCCGTAGTGCTTCAGAGCAGGGGTCCCAAACTTTTTCTTGTCAGAGACTGTTTTCTTCTCTGGTGTGGGGCCGGGCTGGTTTGTAGGCTAACAGAAAGAGTGTAACAATCACAGTCAAAACGTAAACATTTATGTCTTCACAGAAAGCCACACATAACCACATTTTAAATAATTCATTTCTGTAATCTTCACAGAAAAAAATAATACTAAAACATTTTAAAAGCTAGGATTACCTGCGATAATGCTAGTGTGAAGGCCTGAGCTGAATGTGGCCTCTGAAAATGCTAGTGCTGATAGCTGAAGATACTTAAATTGATAGCTAAAAACACTGAAGCTGATAGCTGAAAAAGTTAATAGCTGACTAAAATATTAGCAAAATGCCAAATTACCCTAAAACAACTGAAAAAAATCTAAATTAGCCAAAACAGCTAGCATGAGGCTGAAATATTAGCTACGGTAAACTCCAAATAAGGCTTAAAAACTGGTAAAAAAAAAAAAAGAAAAAAAGTCTGATTGAGCTAATACAGCCAGCATAAAGCTAAAAAATTAGCTAAATTCTAAATTAGCCTAAAAAAAAACAAAATAGCCTAAATTAGCCAAAACAGCTAGCATGTAGCTGAAATGGTAGTTAAAATCAAAATAAGCTTAAAAACTGTCAAAATGTCTGATTGAGCCAAAACAGCAAACATAAAGCTGAAATATTAGCTAAACTCAAAATTAGCCCACAAAACTGAAAAAAGCCTAAATTAGCCAAAACAGCTAGCCTGTGGCTAAAATATTAGCTAAACCCCAAATAGCCTAGAAATCCTCAGTAATTGCCAAAATAACTAGCATAAAAAGAGCTGAATACTTTATTAGCTGAATGAGGTAAACAGCTGAAGGAGCTGAAGAGTTATAATGTCCAAAGAACATACGGAATAAAAATAATAATAATAAAGACAACAATAAATATTCTCTCCTCTCCCGTCATAGTTCAGACTGCAGAAGGGTGGAATCAAAAGTCACGTTCTATGTTGGTCTGGATCAGCCAGATTGACAAAAAATAAATAAAGAAATATGAGTCTCATAGTGTTTGGGGGGCCGGGTCAAATGCAGAGGAGGGCCGGATCTGGCCCGCGGGCCGTAGTTTGGGGACCCCTAGCTTTAGAGCTCTTTATTGGACGTTGGTTGCATTGTCACCTGGATGGTTTGCACCAGAGACGAGCTCTTCCGCCCCATCCGGGACAGAACGTCCACAGGGGGACCGGTCACAGAACCAGAACAAACCGTCAGACCAAAAGAAGATTTCAAGCCCAAAGTTTTGGAAGGAGGAAGCCGTCCTGCACGGCGTCCTTTGAAGTTGTTTCAGGAGTTTGTTGATCAGTCGCGTTGAGGCATGCGGTGACTCACATTCCAGTCGGAGTGGTTGCGCTCCGGCGCAGGTCGAGGCGCTTCAGGCGCGTGCAGAATGCGTGGCAGGACCCATGTTGGCAGAACAAGTTGTTGCGTTTGGATGAAGGAAACAATCACCTGGGCATTCATGATCGTCCAGTGTGGCGACATCCAGACGTGTGACCCCGCCCCCACCTGAGAGGAAGAAAATACCTTTAAAGAACATCATTCAGATCTACTGATATCAAAGGGATCAGAAATGCAGTCACGGTGACTTCAAGTTTGAATTCAGCCGTCTCAATACTCGAGTGCTGATGTGACACGTGTTCATGAATGAAGGTCGTTGTTCTCCCGTGACTGGAGTCATTCATCCAAAAACCACACTGCTTTCCTGCTCTGTCCATTAGCTTCTTTAACGCGGTGTTTGCACAGATTTTTCAGTCTGTAAAATGAGTCAGATTTTTACAGCTTTTCAAACCCAAATCTGCACACAGTGAACAAACACGCAGGTTTTGTTCTGCGGCTAATGTGTAACAGCAGTCATCCAGGAGCCTCCGAGACCCTCGTGTTTGAAGAAGGATAAGCTGTCGCAGCAGTCCTGGAAAACAAATATTCAATTGAAACTGAAATAAGTTCAGAACGGTAAAGAGCTCGGATCAGGTGTGGGCCGCTCCACCCCGATTACCATCAGGCCGCTTGAGCTTTCTGTTGTGGTCCTTTGAGAGGGGAATTCCTGCTAACATGCTTGAAAGTTTCAGCAGAACAAAGGAGTGAAGTTAGTGACGCATAAAGAATGTCTTTTCTGTGGAAAATTGTTTGCATTTTATAAACCGCCCATTCTACTGGATCATTCAGATTCTAGCTCAAACATTCAGCTCCTGCATGCAGCTTTATGAACAGTGATAAACATGAAAAAAAGACAGTTAGACATTTCTAAAGTATTTAATGTGCAGCTTTGGTGACTTAAATTCTGTTTTTTATTTGAGTTGAGGTCACATTAAAGTTTATAACGTGTCTGTGATCCAGAAGATTTTAACTTTTCATTTTGCTTCCACCAGTTTCAGCTACAGTTTCATCCAGGTTAATCCTATCCGGCCCTCCAGATCATTTTATTTTATTGTTATTAATGACCGGATGTTATCTTGTCCTCATTTCTAACTTGTAGAATTTTGACAAAATATATTTTTATGGAGGGGCTGCATGGTGGCGCAGTGGTTAGTGCTCTTGCCTCACAGCGAGAAGGCCCCGGTTCGACTCCCGGCTGGGACCTTTCTGTGTGGAGTTTGCATGTTCTCCCCGTGCATGCGTGGGTTTTCACCGGGGACTCCGGCTTCCTCCCACCATCCAAAAACATGCTTCATAGGTTAATTGGTGACTCTGAATTGCCCCTAGGTGTGAATGTGAGAGTGGATGTGTGTCTGATTGAGGCCCTGAGACAGACTGGAGACCTGTCCAGGGTGAACCCCGCCTTCGCCCATCAGCAGCCGGGATAGGCTCCAGCACCCAGCGACCCCAAAAGAGAAGGAGCGGTCAGGAAAATGGATATTTTTATGGAGAGTAAAATATTGAAAGTTATTTAAGGTTTAAGTTGATTTATTCTGGAATAATATTCCTGCATTTTTATTATTCATAATTATGTTTGAAGGTTATGGTTTATAAATGTAGTTTTAGTGTATTTAAATTTTTGTCCTGTTCATCCCACGACCTATTTTTTTAGAGTTTGACACTTTTGTTCCAGAGAGAGAATGTTTTTTTCTACGGGTGTGCTGCGGGCGACAGGTCCTGTGAAATGTAGGATTTTATTTTCAGAAAAGCTTTTCATATATTTTTTTAAATCAAATTTAATCAAACACATTTCATATGTTTGAATCTTTTATACATTGTTTCATTAACATTTCTTATTTTTACTTGTTTTTCAACGACTTTTTGATTTCCAGTTACATGTTATTACCCTTTTATGGTTTTCTAAGAGGTTTTTTCAAGACCTGAAGAATTCATAGGCAGAAGTGAAGGATGATTTGGAGAAGAGATGTCAGGATTTTGGTGAAGATGGCTTCTGGTGTGAGGGTATCCAATGATCTGTGAGTAAGAGAAGTAAGCACCCTCTGGAAGCCTGCAAGGCCCAGAAACCGAGGAGATTGGATCAGAGCGTGTGGGAGACACACCGGCGCTCTCCTTAAGATGCAGCCGCTCTCCACAAACCCGGGCCCCCAAAAACCTGCAGCACCTGTCCGGGTCAACCCCCCGGACCATGCATGCTCTCCTCGCTCAGGTGTGTCCAACAGTCCAGAAACATGTTTCAAAGGTTAATCGGTGACTCTAAGTTGGTCCTAGATCCTGAAGATGGATGGATGGATGGATGGATGGATGGATGGATGGATGATGGATGATGGATGGACGGACAGACGGATGGATGGATGGATGGATGGATGGATGGATGGATGGATGGACGGACGGATGGATGGATGGATGGATGGATGGATGGATGGATGGACGGACGGATGGATGGACGGACAGACGGATGGACGGACGGAAGGACGGACAGATGGATGGATGGATGGAAGGACGGACAGATTGGATGGATGGATGGAGGTTTCTTCCTTTCGTGGTCAGACCTCGCCACAGGAAGTCCCGCCCTTAACAGGAAGCTGTTGGAGCTGAGTGACCTTTTCAGGATATTTGAATGCAAACTCCAATCTTTTCTGTTTTACTTTTTAAAGATGTTTGCACAGAAAATGTGGATAAATGTTTCTGCTTTGATTCTGGATGTCCATATTTTGGTAAAATATATTTGCTAAATTCTTTAATTTTATTGACCTAAATTTACAAAATGTGATCATGGATCTTAAACGTGCATGTCTGAGAAGAAACCATTAAAATCTGTTGGTGGCTTTTCATAAAGTTGTCTTTCTTTTACATTTTTCTCCAAAGAGGATTAAATGATTCAATTCTAAAATGAATGTCCAGCAGCTGCTTGAACCATAAATAAACAGGAAACATTTTATTTTGAAACCAGATGCTTTTATTTTTGTAATATGAGAGAACAAAGCCTTCGATCCCACAGGTTTGATTCTTTAGAGACAACAAGAGGAAGCGATCAATTTGCTTCAGCTTCCTCCGTCTTTTCATCCTCTTTCTCTGAGTCGGAGGAGGACGAGGACGAAGAGGAGGAGGAGGAGGAAGAAGAGGAGGAGGAGGAGGAGGAGGAAGAAGAGGAAGAAGAGGAAGAGGAGGATTTCTTGGTGGATTTTTTGGTTTTCTTCTTTTTGGCCTTCTTGGTGCTGACAGCAGCTTCGGCGGTGACGGCGCCCTCCTCTGCCTCCACGGGTGCTTCACCTTTCACCTCAAGAGGAGCTGCAGGAGGAGCTGCAGGAGGAGCTGCAGGAGGAGCTGCAGGAGGAGCGGACTGCTGAGTGAAGGCCTGTTGCTGCACCTCCTCCTCCTCCTCCCTGTGCTCAGAGGGGCTGGTCTGGTCCGGGGACCTCAGGTCTGTGGAGACACAGGAGCTCTTTCAGCTTGTGTTTAGCTCTGACTCATCCAGAGTTAGTTTGATTTCTGCGGATGTTAGATGTGAGTAAAGATTACAGGATGGCGGTGATCGATGGTTTAGTGATCATGTGACCCGCTGGTTTGCATTTCCAACAGGAGTCAGTAAAGATGCTTCCCAAACCCATCAGAATCCATGAGAAGCTCCTCCCTGCGGCGTCTGAAAGGCGCAAATACGCCACTTACGCCTTCCAGGACCGCTTAAAAAATCTTGTTTGATTGTTTGTTTCCTGTTGGAAAGCGGCCAATCAAATGGTTGGAATCAGGCTGAAGCATCTCAGTCGTAACCGGTTTCCTGATGGAGGTCAACTTTCCGGTTTGACTGATTGGAATGTTGAATTTTGTTTGTTGTTGTTCTGGACGGCTCGGACTTACCACAGTTCAGCGCTTCGTCTAAAGAAAACTCCAGGCTGTCAGGGAAGAAGAGCGGAAGGATGAACGTGGCTGCTGCTCCTGCACTCAAACCTGCTCTGGTCCAGACTCACAAACAGAACCTTGCTTCCGGGCCGGACGCTCGCTCACCTCTGAGGATCAGTGATGCCGCACATCAGGTCGTCGTACTTCTGGATCTCCTGCTCCAGCTTCATCTTGATGCCCAGCAGGTCGCGGTTCTGCACCGACTGCTGCTCCACCTGCAGCGTCACCTCCGCCAGCTGGTTCTTGAGGTCACGGATGATGTCGCAGATGGGCTGCAGCCTCAGATTGTACTCGTCTTTGGTCTTCCAAATGGTATCTTCCAGGCTTTTGATCTGTACGGAAAGCAGGATAGGACATTTTTGTTGATTATAAAAACGCTTTTCAAACCAAGTCCAGGTGTTCCTGAAGGCTCCAATGACAGCAGTTTCTGGTGCTGTCAGGTGTTTATGTTGACATGTGGTTACCGTGGTGATGAGAGTCTTGATCTGAATTTCCAGGATTTTCTTCTGCTTCAGCAGGTCCTTCAGCTCAGACTTTCCAGATTCCAGCGCCTCCTGGTTCTGCGCCTCTTCCACTTGGATGTTCTCAAACTGCAAAGGAGAACAGGACAGAGTTGGGGGAGGGGGTGGGGAGGGTGGAGCGGGCCCCGACAGAACCCTCATACCTTGGTGCAGTACCAGTTGTCCATCTCCTTCATGTTCTTCTCGGCTACTTTCTCGTAGTGGCCTCGGATGTTCCTGACGACGTCGGCCAGGTTGGAGTTCTGGGACTCGATCTCCACCGTCACCTTGGACTCCTTGATCTTCTCACACAGAGAATCCACTTCCTGCGGGACAGAAGGGTTGAGGTTCAGCTGGGGCGAGCAGGAGCGGTTCTGCAGGAGTTCGGAGCCTCACAGCCTGGTGCTCTTTGGTCTGCTGAGCCAGCTCTGTCTTCAGCAGCTCCATCTCCTGCTGCAGGTGTTCTTGGGTCAGTTTGTTGCTGTCAAGGATCTTCTTCAGATCCTCCAGGTCTCGATCCAGCTCCTTGCTTGCCTTGGATTCTTCCTCCAGCCTGCAGACAGAGGACAGCTCAGCTCTGCTCAAAGTTAGGAGAAGAGTTCTGCGATGTTCTCACTTCTTCTTAAAGTCTTCATTGGCCAGCACAGAGTTGTTGATCTGCAGCAGGATCTTTGCGTTCTCCAGGGTGATCTCTTTGATCTGAGGACCAAAACATCAGATTAGAAACCATTTCAAACAGAAGATGCTTCAGAATAATGCAGCCCACCTTCTTGTTCAGCTCCTCCAGGAAATCCAGGGTTTGTTTCCAGTCTCGTCCTCGAGGGTCCTTCCTCTTGGCCTCGATCTCATCGATCTGGTTCTGCAGGTCCTGGTTTTCCTCTCTCAGTCGCTTCACCCTCTCCAGGTACCCGACCAGCCGGTCGTTTAGACCCCTCAGGGTCTGCTTGTTCTCCGCGTCATCGGCAGCAGGGGGAGCTGAGGAGTCCGGGACGTCCGCCCTCTGCAGAGAGGCGCGCGTCTGCGGGATGATCTCTCTGTCCTGCTCGTTGCGCAGCACTTTGCGCAGCCCCTCCAGGCTGGACACGGACGCCCTGGCGCCCCTCGACCCGGGAACCCCGAACAGGCTCCTGCTGCTGGACCGGGACATGACTGAGGATGAGAGTGAGAGCGACGGCGGCGATCAATTCTGCAGACTGGGAGTCACCGGATGGATGCTGGGAAGGCTTTTATAGCAGGTGTCTGCGCGTAAATCCGCCCACCAGCCACCCGGTTGGCTCCAGAGTTCGAGGAAAAACGTTCCGAGAAGAAAATCCAGTTTTTTTACCTCGACCCCTCGAGTCTCCACCTCAGGTGTCATCGTATGATTGGACCTCAGCGCAGGTGTGGGGAGGAGATGGACACTCCGGTCCTTTTAAAAGCAGCTGCTCCGCGGGAGAAACGCAGCTCTGAGACTCACCTGTTCAGACAGACCTCACCTGCCCGCGCGCGCCTCACCTGAGTCCAGCATGTCGTACAGCAGCCAGACGGTTGCCCCCAGCAGCAGGCGCCCCATCAAGAGCCTGGACTCTTCCGGGAAATGCAAAGAGAAGGAGGAGATGGTCGGACTCAACGACAAGTTCGTCCAGCTGATTGACACGGTGCGCATTTCACCCAAAATACGCAACTGGTTCATGATTCTTTTCTGCTATAATCGCTTTTTAAATACACTTTATATGAATATTGATTTTTTCCTGCAGACAAAGTCAAGTTGGATTAAAATTTATATTAAATATGTTTACATTTGAGCAGTAAACCGATTTTTTTTAACAAATGTTTTTCCTTACTTTAGAATTTCTATCAAAATCAAACTGAAACTTCCTCTAAGCGCTCAGCATTTAACTCTGCTGTTCTGTTCTCTGAGATAAGTTTCCTGGAGGAATTTAGAGCTGTAAGACTGACGGCTTTTTACAACAATAACATGAATCCATTCCCCGAAGGCACAGAAACCGTCTGCGCACTTTGAAAGCTGGGTGCGTGTCGCCCCCTGGCGGATCAATCCAGACCTGCAGAACCCCACTCTGATGAAAACTGTTTTGTATCATTTTTCTCATGATGGAGGACCACAAAGTTTCATTTATGAGTGTTTATTGGTTCAAATCGTTGTGAATCAGGAGCAGACAGAAATGCTATTTGAATCATATTGGTGATGTGGAAAATATGATCAGATGTGTGCCATCACAATTATTTCTTCCTGTTCCTTGCTTATCAAAGGTGAAAAACCTGGAAAACGAGAACCGAAAGCTGGAGGAGAAACTGAAGATCCTCAAGTCGAAGGAGGACTACGCCGGGAAGGTGGACGAGATAGTGCTGCGGGAGAAGGTCGACCTTGAAGAGCAGGTGGAGACTCTGCTCAAGGACCAGGAGAAGCTGAAGGAGGAGCTGGCTCTGCACCACGATGAGGTGGCGAAATCCAAGAAGAGGTCAGCAGAGTTCCTGCTCTGAAGCTCTGAGTGTTTGTCCGCACACTGACTGTGGAAATGCTTGCAGGTACGAGGAAGAGATAAACCATCGAGTTGACAAGGAAAGCAAATTTGTCATAGCCAAGAAGGTACGTACAGGTTCTCCAGTATAGAGCTGCCACAATCAGACAGCTAATCGAGTAATAAAATGGTTAAGGACTAATTTAATAGTCAATTAGTCGTTACTTTACATTATATGGAGTCAGAGTGTAGTAAAGTTGAAAATTATAATGACGGTTTTTTGGACTATTTTGGAGTTTAGCTAATATTTCAGCTACATGCTAGCTGTTTTGGCTAATTTGGGCCTTTTTTCCTTTCTTACGCTTATATGGCATTTGACTAATATTTTAGCTGGTTATCAGCTTCAGTGTTTTCAGCTATCAGCACTAGCATTTTCAATGGCCAAATTCAGCTTACAGCATTCACTCTAGCATTATCACAGGTAATGCTGTATATCTAGTTTTTAGTGAGTTTAGAGCTAATGATGGTTAAGATGTGAGCCTTACATCTACTTTGCTCATGACCCGATTAGTCAACTAATCGGAAAAAATAATCGGTGATTAGTTGATTTAAAATAATCGTTTGTGGCAGCACTACTGTCCAGGTGTTTCTCCTTCACTCATTCAAGAAGTATACATAGAAAAGTTGAGTCTTTAATGTGTTTGTGCAACAGGAAGTGGATGAAGGGCACATTGTAACTGTTGACCTCAAGCTGCAGCTGGAGGATCTGTGTGGAAAGCTGGAGCTCCTCAGAGCTGGATATGATGAGGTAAAGACAGGTTCAGTTCTTCGTTCTAGAGAATGAAAACGTTCCTCCAAACAACTGTTCTGTGTCTCTGACCGTCAGGAAATCAAGGAGCTGGAGTCTCAGGTCCAGAATGAGACCAAGATCATCCCTAACTCCAACAAACGCTCTCTGGACCTGGAGCCCATCATCAAAAGCGTGGAGGCGAAGTACGCTGACATGGCTTCTCGGGCCAAAGAGGAAGCAGAACAGCTGAACCAGAAGAAGGTGAGGAGCAGAGATGAAGAGGAGGACTACTACAGTCAAAGAGCGATGCTGAAACTGCGGTTCTTCTCCTCAGATGGACGTTTTGGTCCAAACTGCTGGACAGCGTGAGCAGGAGGTGCGCGACATCAGGAGGGAAATCGCAGACCAGATCCGCATCATCCAGAAGCTGAAGGGGGAGCTGGAGACTCTCCAGAGGAAGGTAAAGACCAAACCACAAACTTCTACAAACACGTATGTCCACCTGCTGACCTCTCTGTGTTCCCTGACAGGAAGAGTCGCTGAGAAAGGACATGGAGGACGTGAGGGTGAGAAATGACAACGACATAGAAAACGCTCGCTTTGAAATCACCAAACTGGAGGAGACGCTGAAGATCAGGAAGAGGGAGCTGGCCCAGCAGGTCCGTGAGCACCAGGAGCTTCTGAACCTCAAGCTGGCTCTGGACATTGAGATCGCCACCTATCGGGAGCTTCTGAAGAACGAGGAGGAGAGGTAGGAGAGGCTGCAGGTCATGACATGAACATGTGGGCGACGTGTCCTAACAGCTGTCTCTGCTCCGTCTCTCACAGGATGAGGCACACCATGCGCCACATAGGTGAGAACCCTCCATCCCCTTCTCCTGATGAGAAGCTTTAAAACCTCAGAGCTAAGAAGAACGTGTTTGAGCTGCTAAATGACGCCATGAAAAAGAAATACTTCTGAGCTGTTCGGTCCTATTTTTAAGACATAAATAAAGGGAAATTCCCTTTAATGTTAGCATCAAGCTAGCGGACTTTAGCTATATGTGCTAAATCGATTTATATATTTTATGAATCGATTATTGATCTGTTAAACTTAAATTGATTCAAATCAATTAATTGATTTTTTTATTATTATTTTTTCAACAAAGCCCTAACAAATATCCCTTGTTGGAGCCGTTCTCCCCCTTGTGGAGAATTCCTATTATAGTTAGCTGATGTTAAAGTCGAGGCCCGGGGGCCGGATCCGGCCCTCTGGGTAATTCTATCCGGCCCTCCAGATCATTTTATTTTATTGTTATTAATGGCCCGATGTTATATTTTGCTCATTTCTAACTTCTATAATTTTGACAAAATATATTTTTATGGAGAGTAAAATATTGAAAGTTATTTAAGGTTTAAGTTGATTTATTCTGGAATAATATTCCTGCCTTTTTATTATTCATAATTATATTAAAAAGTTACGGTTTTAAAGTAAAAAAATGTCATCCTGCTAGCTTTTTTGACTATTTTGGTATTTAATAAGATTTTTTAGGCTCTTTTGAAGTTTGCCTAATATTTCAGCTACATGGCAGCTGTTTTGGCCAACCTTTTTTTTTGTTTTTCAGGCTAATTTGGCATCTAGCTAAAATTTTAGCTGGCTATCTACTTCAGCGTTTTCAGCTATCAGTTTCAGTATCTTCAGCAGCCAAATTCAGTTTACAGCATTCACACTAGCATTATCACAGGTAATGCTATATATCTTGTTCATAACTGTGCTAAAAAAGTTATGGTTTCAAAAATGTAGTTTTAGAGTGTTCAATAAATGTTTATCCTTTTGGGCCTGCGACCTAAAGTGTGTTTTGGATTTTGGCCCCTTGTGTGACTGAGTTAGAGACCCCTGCTTTAGAACATATAATGCTGATTTGATGTCCTCACAAATGAGAAACATAGTTAATTAATTTGTGTTTTTAAATGTTTACAACTTTTGAAAGTTTTGTTTTCAACCCTTTAATACCTGATACGTCATCGATGACGCTTTAACACAAAATCTTTAAAGTACTGTAACTCTTCATCCGTTAACACAGTAATTGTGAGGGAGAAAAGCAGCTCCTCGAAAAGTTAAATTCTTTTAAAAGAATAAATAATTGATTCAAACCAAAAGATGGACAGAAATCAGTAAAAAAGAAACACAAACAAAACAAACAAACCTGTTGTGTGTTTGTGCTCCACTAAAACCAAACCTGTCTTTTGCTCAGATGTCTAAAAACAAACCAACCAAATCCAAGTCCTTACTTGCACGCAGACGCTCAACGGTCGTCGGAGCCCCAGAAGCCCCCCTCCAGAGAACCCACTGTTGTCCCAGACTGCCCCGTTGCCCCGGTAACCAGCACCTCCCCCGAACCCATCCAAACCCCCACAGCGCCAAAGAAGCGGCTGCTGATTCGGTTGGAGGTGTCGTCGGGCCGAGTGGTGTCAGAAAGTTCCCAGTACACCGACTGATCCACTCCAACTCTGCTCCATATCCACAAATGTGAATTTATTATTTAATATTTTTATTCGGTTATCTAAAGAAATAACTTGTACTAATATTATTTGGTGATCCGACAGCGGCTCCACGGCAGGTTCAACGATTTGCTGCAGTCTGGGCTTGAATTTGTTCACACTAGTGTTTGTCTTATCTTCTTTACAGGCGTTCAGCCTTTGGGTTAATTTTTCTGGTATTGCAGTTGTTCTCTTTGGACATCAGTCACTTACAAAAGACTACAAAGCCAAAGTAAATCATAAAGTCTGCCTGAAATCTGTGTTCTGCTACTCTGTCTCTCATCTCTGTCTGATAGAAAAACAAATATTGAGCTGCTCAAAATGATCTTTTTGGGGAAATATCAGCATCCTGGGATGCAGAAACAAAAGGTTTCTGTTGGTTCATTGTCCTTCCAGTTCACCCATGTTCTCGTGTTTGTCTGCATATCTGAACTTTGTAGGATCTTGGATAAAAACATCTACTGTTAATAAAAAACTAACAAAAACGCGTCTGTCTTGTGTCACTATGAAAAGAACCAGGGCCCCGCCCTATAGGGGTGACTGAAGACCCTGGTTTGATGAAGCAAAGCTTTGTCTGCAAAAACCAGAGCTGAACTCCTGCAGTCTCTGAATCAAACTCCCTCCAACCCTTGGCTGCTCTTAAAAATACAACTGGGAACAGAAGGGCCCCCTGCACGAGTCCAACACGCACCAGGAACAAGTTCAACTTACTGCAAGCATCAAGAACCAAGCCTCTGCTCTGGCAGTGCAGAGACTGAATGAGTCCCAGGACTCCATATTTCTAGAATCCCTCAAACAGAACTCTAAAAGGACAAGATAAAATACTTCCTCCAAATCCACAAAGCGCATATGGACCGGGTGGATGAATTCAAATAAAACCCTCAAGCTCTTTGTGTAGAAAGTAGTGCTAATCCACTGATCCAAAATCCAGGGCTACAAGGTTTCTCCTGAATCAGAAATCTGGACCATCAGCCAAATTCTCCTCTCCAGTACCCTGGTGTATCCTGGCAAGGCTGAGTATAGTGTCATCCCCCTGTAGTTGGAGCAAACTCCTACCAGACCAACTCTGACCATGTTCTGGCACACAGCCAAACGCCTCAAGTGTTTGGGATTGACAAACTGTGACTGTGACAAGTCCAAAAACACAACAGTCTTCTGCTCAGATCAACGAGGTTGTACCTCCTGATTTAACTCCTCCAGGAATCACTGTCACTGACCACATGGATGTTGAAGTCTCCCAGCAGAACAACAGAGTATCTGGAGCTCCTTCTAGTCTCCCTGTACGAGACGAAGGCCAAGTATTTTGTGGTGCTGTTGGTCCATACAACAAGACCTCAGAGTGGCAGAGACCCCATGTTTCACAGCGGTGATACATGGCAAGTAAATTGATGACCTTTGAGTAAACCCATACCAGCTCGTCTTCTCTCACCATGAGCAACTCCAGAGTGGTAGAGTGGTATTTGTCTGAGTCTTCACCTGAGACCCAACGCAGGCTGAAATGGCCCAGCCTCTAGGATCACTGAGGATCTCAAACCCCCCAACACAATAAAGAGGTGCTTCATGTCAGAGGCTCCAATTTTCATGGTTTTTAGAATTCCTAGCAATTTAAGCCCAAAGTGCTAATAATAGTAATAAAACAGGAAATATAAATTCTTCAACACCAAACTTCCTGACAGGTATCTTTATTTCAGTGCCTTCCTGTTGAAGAAGCTTTTTTGGTCAAATATTGTTCTTTAAAAAGAAGAATTGAGCTGTTTCACTGTCATGCCTTTGAAGGCTGAGAAGGAAATGATGGTCTTACAGAGGAATAAACAGCTCCACAGCAGCTGCTTTTGTTTGTTTTTGGTCTGTTCTGTCCGACCATAATTTCTCCACCGTCTTCCGTTTGTCTCGTGCCCGCTCTCATGACCCAGCAAAGCCCGTTTCATGGAAATACAGAAAGGGGAAAACAGATTTTTTTCAAAAAATTTGACCAGCTCGGAATGAGGACAAAGTTTCCATTAAGGATGACGTGATAAAGAGGAATTCGTTGTTTGTTCTGGGACCTTTAAGGTCAATAATTTAGAACCGAGTAAACTGCAAAGATCTGAATTTATTAAGACAAGTGAGGCTGAAACAGAGTGAAAGTGACGATACACCAAGAGAATCACCAAAGTAAACTACCAAACGTCGTGTTTCCTTTGCATGTTGACCTCAATAAATATTTAGATGGTTGGGCATTCTTCTAGAGTGAAACCTCCTCCGTTACCGTGGTCGATCGCCTCCATCTGTCTCTAAATTTCTGCAGGAGTTTGCATGCAGGCTCTGTGTACTGTTTGTTGGCCAGACCCAGCACCAGCGGCACCACAGCCATGCTTCCTATGCCAATGCAGGAGATCACAATGTGAGGGGGGGAGCTCCAGTTACTGTCACTGATGAGAAAAGCGATGCAGATGTGCATATAAATAAGGTAAGGAACCCAGCAAGCCAGGAAGGTCAGAGACACGGCCACAACACAACGGGTGTACCGCAAGTTCAACCTTTGCTCCTGGTCTGAGGCCTGACCGCCTCGATCCACAGCCCGGTGGAGGCGACAGATGTCCTTCATCTGGCCGCGGGTGATGCGTAGAACGTGGCCAATCATGGCGGCGATGACTACAATAGCGGGCAAAACAATCCCGTACACTTCCAGGTAGATGAAAGCATTGGTAAACACCCGCCGGTAGGAGCAGCAGATGGTTTTATTCACAGAGCAATTGGAAAGGAGCATCAGGTTCTGGCTGTTGTCACAGCAGTGAGTCCAATCTGGCCCCGTCCAGTCGTTCCACCCAAAAGCAGGCAGAGATGCAAATAAAAGCGGGGGCATCCACACCACGAGCAACGCCAGAGGAAAATGCCGGTGCATCCACAGGTTGTTGTAGTGCAGAGGGTCAACGATGCAAACAAAGCGCTCATAGTGGACCATCACCAGGTTGAACAGGAATGCCAAGAACAGGAAGTTGGGGAAGACGTGGGCCAGCAGGCAGGAGCTGAAGCTCAGGTCCCGGTTCAGACCCATCAGAGGGATGAACGGCATCGCCACGCCCGTGCACAAGTCGGCCACCAGCAGGCTCAGGAAGAAGTAGTTGGGCGTGTTGTGGAGCTGACGGTTGCAGATGATGCCCACGATGATGAGCAGGTTAGCCAGGATGATGGAGGTGGAAAGCGGCACGGTGATGGTGTAGATGAGGTGCTCCTTGGAGAGCAGAGAGCGGGAACTGTTGTGGTCCATCATGGGTGTCCTCAAGTCAGTCCAAACCGGTCACAGAGATCCTACAGCAAAGACAAAAACATCTAAGATGACCAGCTTCACCAACACCTTCTGATAATTAATAATAAAACCGGATTTCCACTGCTCCATCTCCGGTGGGTTAACACATAGAACTTTTGTTGATCAATCAGAATGTTTACATTGCCTCTGTCATGGTTGCATCTGACGTCCGTCCCTTTGCAACACCAGCTTTAAGCAGGAGTTCTGTTTCTGGTCCTGTCGCCATGTCCATTTTGCGCCAAAAAGTTGTAAAAGCAAAACTAAAAAAAAAAAAAAAGGTCTGGGTTTTGAAATAAAAGCTTCCGTTGTACTTTCAAAATAAAAGTCTATGAAAAAAAATTATATTAAAGGTGTCATGTCCAAGCAAAAACATACATTAACAATGCAGATTTTCACCATGGATGAATGACTTTTATTTTGGAAGTACAAAAACATGACGTTACTTAAGAGGGAAAACATGTATTTTGCAAGAACTCTGTCAGAAACGGGTAGACAGCTGGTTCCACGTGTAGAAGGTTTATTAGTTCAGACAGGAACTAAGCACAGCTAAAAGTCCACAAAGTTAAATCAGGGTCAGACAGGCAGAGGTCAAACACAAGCATGAGATCATCCAAGAAGAGACTATGTTAGGGTCCAGGCGAGGGTCAGGGCAGGCAGCAGGTAATCAGATGAAGCAGGTCCAGAAACAGAAGATTTCTATCTAGAAATGCTCAGTAATGCAGGGAGAGTGGTACAAACAATACTTCACACTGAGTGAGGCTTTGTGTGTTGCTTAAGAAGCAGGTGGGTGTTTGTCAGATTGGAGACAGCAGAGCAGGAACCAGGAACTGTGCGCTGGGGCTGCTGGGAGATGAAGTGAATTCAGTACTCTGGAGACTGTTCCCGCCAGTGACCAGAGGGGGAGACAGAGCGCTGACATGCCCATAGAAACATTTTCTCTCTACGGGGTAACCTCAGCGGTCTGCGACCTTGATGTTTCATGTTTACAGGTTGACCTTTTATTACCTGCAGACAGCCCATTTCCACCTGTGAGAGCAGTTTGGACTAAATGTATGGAAGGCCATCGAGTTGAAATATCCGTTCTTGAAATGGTTGGTTTGCTATGTAGCTCAAGAGGAAAGTCGCAGTTTGAGAACTAACTCCTCGTTTTCAGTGGTTTCATAAATATCATCTCTCTCAGTCAGCCGGCAGCGAACACGAGTTATTGGATGAACATCTGGAGAGGTTCACTCACTTATCAGCAGAAGTTATAGCGTCCTTCGTGTGTATTTTATGTCTCAGAGTGATGCATACTCCGCGTGTGGATACTCCAAACAGAAGGAGACGTATGCATAACCTCACGTTTGTGAGCCTCTGTAGTGCCGTTTTGTGGTTTTTGGGTGAAGTCTGATTTATGGTTCTGTTGGAGTGAATTGGACCGCGGAGTGTCCGAGCCCCCTCACTGCCTGCTTTGTTAGGTCTCCATGGTTGGGTCTGTCACTTCCCCTGATGACACTAATGTTTCGCTCCATGCCAAGCATCCAATAACATCATAATAAATCTAAAGACGTGTAGAACGGTTCATTGCTGTGGAAATTCAGCAACATTTAAATCAACATTTTGACAGTTTTTGCATGTAAATAAGCCCAACCCGACTTAATGGTGCCAAAGTCCTGTCCAGGTACAGGTAATGGGATTTTTAGAGGGTCTTAAAATGGTGAATAAACACAGAAAAACATGTTTTGAACGGCTTTTACAGCAGCTTAGTGCTTTCTACCTGGAGATGCTTTAATAATGAGAATCGTACAGAGTTTAGAACCTGCTGGAAACCCGTTGGTCTCTATGAAAAAGCCGGTTACCTGTGAGAGGTGAATCAGAAGAGCAGGACGGTCATCTCTGCGCGGCACATCCACAGCCAGATCAGAAGCCCCCGCTTGTTCTGTTCTGCAGCAGCTCCTTCCTGATGAGACAACCTCACAGACGGAGCGGGAACGCCAGCAGGCGGCTTCTCCGAGATCCTGAGAGGAGGAAGTGACCTCTGAAGGAGGAGGAGGAGGCAGCGGAGCTCCAAGTGGCTTTTCCTCACAGGGGTTTGTGGGACAGAGGGCAGTGTCCACTTGGTGGTTTCTGGACCTCGTCAGAGAGTTGACGTCCTCCGGCTTCCATTGGCTGAAGATGATGAAACCAATCCAGAGTGAGATGACGTTGATTCTGTACCTCCCTATTTGGGGTTGGAGTTAATTGAATCCAGTGTTTATGTTCTTTGATTTGCTGTAACTTTTCAACCGTTAACACAATAATTCCAGTAGATTCTGAACAGTCTACTGGAATTATCGTGTAAACGGTTGAAATGTTACAGTACGTTCAAGATTTTGTGTTTAAGTGTCGCCAGGTGTTAAAGGGTTAACTTAAAGAACGAGCCACCTAGTGGTGGTTTAGGGAAGAGATTGTTCTCAACCCAGCCAGCAAAGCCGAGTAGGCCCCATTTGGTTTAAAAGTGGGCAGATTCGGACCTCCAAAGGGTTTTTTCTGTGTTTGCCCACATTGGTTTAAGTGGGGACTCAATTGGTTAGCTCATTAAGCTAGCCAGCCGCCTGGTGGGCAGCATAGTGTGCTAGTGAGGTCCACTGTAGCATGCTAGCAGGCTCTATAGCAGCACGCTAGCAAGCTCCTCTGTAGCATGCTAGCAACCTCTAGTGTAGCATGCTAGTGTGCGCAGTGTGGTTGCCTGGTGAACTGCGTCATATTTACTTGAATTTATATATTGAAAAGGCTTCAATCAGGAAGTCAAAAAACATTCTTTGTTTTTTTTAAACGCGTCATGTCTGATTGGCCCTGCGATGGACTGGCGACTGTTCGGAGTGTATGTACCCAACTTTTGTTCAACAGTGGTGAGGATAGGCTCCAGCAACCCTGACGAGGATTGAACAGGTTTTGAAAGAAGACGTTAATGATCCTCTCACTTTCTAATGTAGGTTGTTATGACGACAGTTTATTTATTTCTTCATACATAATATCATAAATGTCAGTAAATCAGAAAGAGATTAATTTACACAAAACACGCGTTTTATAATAAATGTTTCTGTTTTGGAGAAAAACATAAACTATGGTGTTCTCGTCAATGGTGTGGGGGGAGGGGGGTCACACTTTTACTGAAGGATGGGATGATAATAAGACTTTGCTTCTTGGCCGGAGAACGGACCAAATACTTGACTCCAACAATGTGTACTTCTGATCTGAAAACAGACGTCTCAAATTTAAACAGCGTTGGATGGAAAGTCAAACACAGAGGCACCCCCCCTCCACCCCAAGAGCTTGGAGTAAACGCTGGGACACATGAAGGATGGGGAGGCAGATAACGGGCTCCCGAGCATCCGAAGACACTACGCAGAGAGGACAGGCTGGACATGAAAGCATCCTTCAGGGGACCAGATGGAGCCCTTTTCCAAGAAGACCAGGCCCCCCGAGACCATAAGTCACTGATATAATCTGCTCTGTTTCTGTAGAGAACGGAAAAATGTAATGTGATAAGATTCATTAGACTGCAAAGAAGAGCTGCTTTGGTTTTGCTCTTTTGAGCATCAAACTCCATAAATGGAGTCGAAACGAAACATGAAAATGAGCTGAAATAGGAACAGAAATGTCATCAAATCAGCATAAAAAAATCACCTTAACAACGTTAAACTAGTGGGGTGGAAAAATACAGTAACAATAACAATAAAATGAGTTAAAAGGGAAATAGTAAAAAATGAAGTTTATTAGAAGAGTGGAAAAACGTAGAATATAGAAAATATAAAACATAATTGGAACTTTATTTCCCCCTTAAAGGCAATTATTTGTTTGACATTAAACAGTAATTAAGATTAATTTTATCCTTTTTTCTGAACACATTTCATGTTTTTAGAGATCAATTTTGAAGTAAAATGTATTTTTTTCTAAAAAAATGTTCCATCAAATGTATTTTTATTTTAATAAATGTGTTTTTTAATGTTATTTGCAATCAGACTGAAAAGAAATCACAAAAAACTGAAACCTATACATCAGTAAGTGTCAAACTCAATCACACAGGGGGTCAAAATCCAAAACACTCCTCAGGTCGCGGGCCGAACAGGATAAACATTTATTCAACACTCTAAAACTACATCTTTAAAACTGTACTTTTTTAACATAAATATGAACTAGATATATAACATTACCTGTGATAATGCTAGTGTGAATGCTGTAAGCTGAATTTGGCTGCTGAAGATGATAGTGCTGATAGTTGAAGATGCTGAAATTAGTAGCTGAAAACACTGAAGCTGATAGCCAGCTAAAATATTACCTAAATGCCAAATTAGCCTAGAAAACAAAAAAAGCCTAAATTAGCCAAAACAGCTAGCATGTAGCTGAAACAGTTGAACTCCAAAAGAGCCTAAAAAATCTTAGTAAATGCAAAAACAGTCCAAAAAGTTAGCAGAATGACAATTTTTAAAACTGTAACTTTTTAACATAATTATGAATAATAAAAAGTCAGGAATATTATTCCAGAATAAATCAATTTAAACCCTAAATAACTTTCAATATTTTACTCTCCATAAAAATAGATTTTGTCAAAATTATACAAGTTAGAAATAAGCACAAGATAACATCGGGTCATTAATAACAATAAAATAAAATGATCTGGAGGGCCGGATAGAATTACCTGGAGGGCCGGATCCGGCCCCCGGGCCGTGACTTTGACATTTGCCCTGCATTCATTTCATTTCATTCATTTCTTTATGGCACAAATTCTGTTTATTAGTTTTCATTTACAAGCCAAAAAATGAATCTCCACTGTGGTTTACTCTTTTGAACTTTTTTTTTACTCCACATCAAATGTTTTATGAAGATGTAATAAAATGTTTTTTTAGGGATAAATAAATGTTGCATTAAGTGTCTTTTTAATTCAATAAATGTTTTACTTTTTTTTAATTTTATGGACGACTTCCATCCAGTCCGGCTGCATAATGTTTGCACATGTTCCAATAGCTCAGTGGGTTAAAAAAAGCTGCACTTCAGTGCAGGAAACTGTTTCTGCACAACATGGAAGCTGCAGGACGGAGAGGAGAAACGTCTGCATCCAAACGCTCAACAGGAAGCTGCTAAAAATGAAACATTTTCTCTTTAAACTATCCGTCTACTAATTGATGGTGCAGCTTTTAGGTGGTAATAATGATGTAAATTCCCTTTATGTGGCTAAAGAACATAAAACAGAGCATGAATGTTTAGGAAAAGCTGTTTTTTTTGTCTCTCTATAACCATAAATCATTCGTTTGTTTCCTCTTCCTGCTTCCTCTTCCTGTGAGCTCCTCCTCCTCCTCTTCTTCAGGCTTCATCCCAGCAAACAAAGACAGAAATAGATGCATAAACAAACTGCGACGGAAAAGAAGTTTAATCCAGATTAACTGTATTTACATGAAAAACGAGGATTTCTAATCATCCACCTTCAAATAGGATTCAACATCTTCCAACAGAATCAAACCTGAACTAAAGTAAATCAGGATTCTTTGGTTTTTAAAATCTCTTCAGGGTGAAAAGCCCAACGGATGAACAAAAAGAAACAATCGGGTCAGAGATGAAACCAGAACACTGATCCCAGCGGCGCCTCCTCTCATCGGTCGGGTCTCTGCAGGCAGAAGACTTTGGCCCGGTTGTCTCCTGAGGCTGTGACGGCGAGCGACGCCTCCCTGAGAGCAGCAGACACAGAACAGGAAGGGGTTCAGGTCCGCTTCAGGGTTCTCCTGGTTTGAGGTTTTACCTCCTAAAGGAAGACGAGCTGAGCATTGTTAGAGAAACGATTGGTGCTGCAGGTACCAGCTGGTTCTGGATTAGTGCTGTTCATCATCAGCAGAACCACAGAAAGAAGAGACGAGCAGATTTGGTCCAAACAAAACCTGGATCACAGGAACTACTTTTCCCTCTGTGTGAAGCGGCTGTGATGTTCAGCTGCAACCAAAGCTTCACCAAAATAAAAGCTGCGGCTCCGTCTGTCAGTTCCTGAGGCTTTTACTGTGTCGTACTAACTCCACCCCCCCACAGGAGCGGCGGGGTCTGCTCACCTGTTCACGGCGAAGTCCAGGATCTCGGCGCTGTGGCCGCGGAACTCCGACAGCAGGCCGCCGGAGCGCGCGTCCCACAAGCGCAGCGCTCCGTCCAGGCTGCAGGTGGACACCACCGGGGAAGACTCCTCCCACTGCAGGTGGACGATGCCGGCCTGCGGGTGCACGCAAGTCATCAGTCACGCCTCAATATGAGGAGTCACAAATAAATGCAAAACCGTCAAAATGGACATTTTTCACAATAAAAGTCAATCATTTCAAAATATAATAAAACAGAGAACCCCAAAATAAAAGTCTGATCATGGAATCCAGATTTATTTTTCCAGAAATAAAAAGATGTATTTTTTTTATCGTTGGGAAAATTTGACATTTTTATTTTCCTCTTTTAACTTTTTATTTAATATATTCTGAAGATGTGAGGAAAAACTAAAACTGGACAAATAGGGAAGTTTCAGACCAAAGGATTCCACCACAAATCAACTGTTTAATTCTTTAGATTCTAATCTTTTATCCAGAAAAAATATTTATTTATTATTATCTCAATTTTTCAGAACCAGATATGATCAAAGTGATTCCTGATCGGATGGTGTGTTTGAGATGGTTCACCTACTTCTAAATAAAACAAAACAATCCTTCAGTGATAAGAGGAGGCGGAGCTTCTTCACCTGGTGGAGACACTTGTGCCTCAGCGCCTGTGTGGAGAGGTCAAAGACGGCCAGAGTCCCGTCCAGAAACGCCACGGCGATCAGAGGAAGGCTGCAAAGACACCGGCGTCAGACCTCAACCCGCCGTCAGACCTCAACCCGCCGCCTGCATCGTCTGCGTGTGGGGACTCACATGCTGCAGAACCCCACGGACTCCACGGAGTTGGACTCCTCCTCGTCCTGGGATCCTTCGGCCTTGCCCCCCTCCACCGTCAACGTTCCCACCACCTGCACACACGAGCAGACGTCAGGCGCCGCCCTCGCCCTCATCCCGCCGCCGCAGCGTCGCCGTGGCATCCACCTTTCCGGTGCTGGTGTTGATGAGTTTGGCGGAGCCGTCCACTGAACCCGTCAGCAGCAGGGAGCCGTCCTTGTTGCACGCCAGGCACGTCAGCGCCCCCACGTGGCTGTCCTGTCCTGTAGAGGGAAGCAGAAAGCTCTTTCATCGCCGCCACACTGCAGCCGTCAAAAAACTGATGGAGGGAGAAAACTCCATCAACCTGCACCAAAACGCTTTAACCAGAACTTCAGCACCGGTCAAACCGGACCATCCTGGAGGAGCGTCATCCAAACTACAAACACGTTAGTTCCAGAGGGACGGATGTGTCCGTGCAGAACGACAAACTCGCTGAGAACAACGTCTTCAAACGAATCAAAAGAAAAAGAAAAGCAGGTATTTTGTGGCAAAAAAAACCTAAATAATTTTAAAAAATGACACCTAAAAAAACAGAAATCAACAGAAGAATTATAGAGAGTGAAAAAAAAGACAAGTTTCAAATGTTTTAAAATAGGTTTTAACCCTATGTAGTCTGCAGCCTTTCCTAGTTTCTTTCCTACCTGTTCTGGTTTTTTATCCTTAAAATCAGCGGTGCAAACTCATTTTGGTTCATTCAACCCGTCTGATCTCAAGGAGGCCGCACCAGGAGCATGATAGCAAAATAACCGACAGTCAACTTCTTATTTTTCTTTTTTTCTCAGTTGGAAAAAATGCCTCAAACGACCTATTAATTATTATTAGGGCTATTACTATTATATTTTGACAACATTTTGGTAATTGTGGTGTCACACCTCGTCATTTTATAAGCAACTTAGAGGTGGCAGACTCTAGCAAAGAAATGCTGTTGGTATTTTGATTTCTTGTTTTGCTGATATTTATTTTCTTTTGCTCCCTCTAGTGGCGTAATTGCACATTGTGGTCATTTTTTAAAATAACTAACTCGCCACCGGAAAGGGCTAAAACTTGATCTTTTTCCCAAACATCCTTATAGTTTTTCTATAAGGCTGTGTGTTGGATATCTCTGCTTATAACGGTTTATTGACTGATATAAATCGTTTTAGTAAAGCCCCAGCTTATTGGGTTTAAAATAATACACAATCATTCCCCAATGGACCTGAAATAGGTGAGCTTAGTCATTTTTTCACTAAAAAGTTTTATAACAAAGATCAAACTTAAAATGCATAAATCCAAAAACAAAGCAGAAAGTCAAAAGGCGCTATCCGCCCTCGCCATTCCCGCTCTGACCCACGCTCACGCCCCTCACTCTCCTCTTTTGCGGATCTGTGACAAAGTCACAAAAAAACAAAAAACCTTTTTATAAAATGCTGGCTTTCCTGGTGGTTTTATCTCCATAGCAACCATTTCATATTTTACTCGTCTGGAGGTGACAAACAGGTCGGCGTCATTTTTAGAGGGATCGGCAAAAGTAAATGTTTGGATTTCCTTGGCAACAGAGGTTTTTTGTTAAGCACTCCCACATTTTTAATGTTTTTATATCATATCATTCAGCTTAATCCAACAATTCATGTACTAAAGCTGTACAATATTAAAAACGTGCGAGAAACAGACGGACACCACTTTGGCGAGCTCGCCACGCCACCGTGTTCAAAGCCTACAGTAGCTTCCTAATGATGCTGGAGGAGCTAGAAGATCATAGAAATCTCTAGGAGGACGTTAAATGTGGAGTAGAGACTAAAGATTATTAGATTTAAAGATGGCTGCCTCTTCCTGAGGTCAAAGGTCAATAAAGTTCTGACTTAAGTTGATGGCGTCTGAGATCGCTTGAATAAGTTTTCTTTTCCAGAATTGTGGAAATCACAATTATGTCATCATTGTTCTTATTTTTGTGTTAAACCAAACACTTTAAAGCTAAAAACGTTTTCAAACTTCATGTTATAAAAACGATGCTAGCGCGTCATTCCTATGACATCATAAACAGACGATGACATCAGAAAACTCAGCGATGACTTCAGGTAACGCCGGCGGATACACCTCTCTGTGGAAACAACCAAACTGGAAAACAGTCCACAGGTCCTGAAGTCGTACCTTTCACTGCGTGGATGACGTTCCCGTGCTTTAGGTCCCACACGCGCACCGTCCCGTCCTCATATCCCACCGCCGCCCGCTTACCTGCAAACAGCACAGTCTGATGCTGAGAACTCCATCCAGCACTGAAGAGACCGTCCAGCCTGCTGGAGGTCATCTCTCACCGTCGGGGAGGATCTTCCCGGTCGTGGCCTGAAACCCCGGACTCTGGAAGGTCTTGCAGCCTCCCGCCGGGACCTTCCACATCCACACGCTGCCGTCGTCTGTTCCCGCCATCAGCACCGGAGCGCAGGGATGCCAGTCCAGCCACTGAGCGGGACCATGAAGACGGTGAAGCAGCTTCCTCTGCGACAACCCAGAACCACCAAAACCCGCTCACCTCCAGATCTTCCACTTCAAACGACCAGATCTCCTCTTTGGTTTCCACCTTCCAGACTTTGATCAGGCCGCTCATGTCGCCTGAAGCCACCAGGGACGAGTCATGGCTGAACATGGCACATGTCACCGAGTCCTTATGACCTGAGGAGGAACAACAAAAGCTTCCTGCAGTCTGTCGCTGCCAGAACCAAAGGATCCGGTCCTCACACTCACCGGTGCACTCCAGCAGAACCTCGCCATCGCTCACCCTCCACACAAAAGCTTTATCGTCTTCTCCTCCGGTCACCGCCAGGCTGTTAGTCGCCGGGTCCAGACTCACGCAGAACACAGAACCTGCACGGAGGAGCGGGGAGTTCTATAACCACGGTAGAGCTGCTACCATTAGTCGACTAATCAATAACCGACCATTGAAATAGTCCATGACTATTTTAATAGTCGATTAGTCGTTACTTTATATTATATGGAGTCAGAGTGTAGTTAAGTTGGAAGTTATACCGGCATTCTTTTACCTTGATGGACTATTTTGACATTTATGAAGGTTTTTTTAAGCTATTTTGGAGTTTAGCTAATATTTTAGCTGGCTGTCAGCTTCAGCGTTTTCAGCTATTAGTTTCAGCGTTTTCAGCTATCAGTTTCAGTGATTTCAGCTATCAGTTTCAGCATCTTCAGCAGCCAAATTCATCTTACAGCATTCTCACTAGAATTATCACAGGTGATGTTATATATCTAGTTTTTAGTTAGTTTAAAGCTAATGACTGCTGAGATGTGTGTTTTACATCCAGTTTGTGCATGACCGGATTAGTCGACTTATCTGAAAAAATAACTGGTGTTTAGTCGACTATTAAGATGATCGTTTGTGGCAGCACTAAACCACAGCAGCCAGAACAGCAAGAGCAGAAGAGGAGAGCCTCCAGCAGGAGGAGGAGGAGCCTCCATCATCACCTGTGTGTTTGGAGAAGGTGAGCTCGCTGTCATCTTGTTCTGCTTCAGCTTCCATCTCGTCCTCCGTCTCCCAGCCTTCGTCGTCCTTATGGTCATCCTCTTCAAAGTCCACATTGTCCAGCTCATCAGCCAAATCCTCTGTGAGAAACCATCGTTTAAGAGGTCATAAAATAAACAACCACACAGTCATCGATCCCTGTGAGCCCCGACCACAGACCTGGTTCTGGTTCGGTCTCGTTTAGATCGAAGACTTCGATGATTTCTTCATCTCCGTGGATCTCTACGATGTTTTCATCGGCAGGATCCATGTTTTGATCCGCAGGAAAAGTCCCAGGCAAAAGCTATAGAAAGTAAAGCTAGCTTAGCTAACGCGACAGTTAGCCTCCTCTGTGCTCCGAAACGTACACGACCGGAACCAGAACACGCTTTGAACCAAACACGAGTCCCTAAAAACTAAATCAGTTGAATCTACCACAACTGAAAAGTCTGAGAAGCTGCATGTTTTCTTCACATGTTGATCGTCACGTTGAGCCGCAGTCGCACAGTGATGACGTAAGAAGATACTTTTTTTTCTTTTACATTATTAATAATAATAATTTATTTTGTATGTATTTTATTTAGTTTAAAAAACAACGATGAATTAATTTTCGACAGATAAACGATGAATTAATTTTCGACAGATAAAATTAGTTAAATAAATCTGATCCAGGCGCCGTAGGAGGGTCTCATCGTTTTGATTGGCTGAAAGGATCACATTCTTAGCGACGATTGGCTATTTTATGAAAGTAGGCGGGTTCACGGTTATTTCACACATTTGAAAAACCACCTAATTTTGATGAGTAAATAAGTACATACAAATGCAAAAAAGAGCACATAAAGATATACAAATATAAAAAAATGCACCTTTCAATCTAAAATATGTTTGCAGATTTTATTATAAAAACACAAAGACAAAAAGTTGGTGTTGCACATTAATCTGTTTTTTGAAAAATAAATCGTACTTTATACATTACTACTTAAGTAGATTAGGAAATAAACACACCAGCAATGGAACTAAACTTAAATGGATAATCTGTCTTGTGGCTCTTTTTAGTTAGTAACGCGGATATAAACGTCTTCTTAACATTGTTTTACTAATACAGTTTATTTAAAATAAAACGGGGCATTCGGTGACGTTTACGCTGTAATCCACAAGAGGGCGCCGTTTCCCCCCAAAAAGATAAACGTCGGGATTTTTTATTTTATTTTTAATTTTACACTAGTAACCACTAGTGTGGTCTACTTACCATAGACC
>NC_050513.1:737105-745431 GCF_002922805.2 Oryzias melastigma
GTCAAAGTGAATATTTTTTACCTCTGTAAATGACTGAAAGAGGCTTACAATAATCAATTTTTTTCTTGTATCATAACAGTTAACTAATCTTAATATTTCCTTAAAATATTTTACTAATTATGTTCGGTTAAACAGTTGACATATCTTGTCTGTAATACCCACTCAGGCCAGAAGAGGGCAGCACCACAGCTCCCAGCTGTTCCAGATGCTCTAAAATGTGTTTTTGGATCCAAAGAAGTCATCATCAGACGTCAGCAGATACTAGTCATTTAACTCCTGCCAAAGAAATATGTTTGTTATGTTTGTTTTATTCCGCTGCTGTGCTGCAAATGAAACAGGAAGTGTGGACACTGACCAGGAGTCTGCTGAAAGATGAATGTCAGAGCTTTGTTTATGACAAATTATGGGAGTGTAAAATGTTATGAATAATTTGGGGAGTAGTTTTTCCTTCTGAGACTGAACCTGGAACCACAGATCTGACAAAGCGCATGAGCAGCACGCTCTCAGCGCCTCAGAGGAGCTGCTCCAGTCCTCCATCAGGCCGTCCTGATCCAGAGCTCTTTCCTGAACACTTAACACAGCTGGTTTCATCAGGACTTGATGCCTCTGGCTGTGCGCTCTCTGGCAGGACGTGCTGACGGCATGCACAAGTGGGTTTTACAACCGGCGCGGGACCCTCCACTCTGAGCCCGCCTCTGGAAAAATACAAGCCTCTCCTGATGTGGTGAGATGTGGAAACATCAGCTCAGACGTTTCAAACCTGCAGGAGATTCATAAACTCTGAGCTCAGAGCTGGAGGAGGCCTAGCGCTGGAAAGTCCGACCACAGCTCAAGGTCTGCTCTGTTCTGACCTCTATTCAGAGTTTGCAGGTTCTCTGCAGAAGTCTAAACTTTCTTCAAATAATCAAAATGAAAAACTCTGTTTGAAAAAGTTCTCAATGATTTATGGTTTATGTTCTTTGATTGACTATGACATTTCAACCATTAACACAATAATTCCAGTAGATTGTGAAGGAGAAAAGCATCACCGATGACACCTCAGGTGTTAAAGGGTTAACACAATTTGTTAATGAAACACCCAAATCCTGCAAAATATGTTTTTTTTTTGTTTGAGTTAAATAGTTTAGAGTTTGTTCTTTTTCAGTTGAGATATTTGTGGCTCACCTCAGCACCTCAGATCATTTTATTTTATTGTTATTAATGACCCGATGTTATCTTGAGCTCATTTATAACTTTTTATAACTGAAAAAACATATTTTTATGGAGAGTAAAATATTGAAAGTTATTTAAGGTTTAAGTTGATTTATTCTGGAATAATATTCCTGCATTTTTATTATTCATAATTATGTTAAAAAGTTACAGTTCTAAAAAATAGCATTCTGCTAGCTTTTTGGACTATTTTGGCATTTACTAAGATTTTCAGGCTAATTTAGAGTTTAGCTAATATTGTCATGCTAGCTGTTTTAGCACATTGAGACTTTTTTCAGTTTTTTAGGATATTTTGACGTCCATCTATTTTTTCAGCTATATGCTAGCAGTTTTGGCTAACCTAAGTTGATTTTGTTTTGTTTTTTTTGTTTTATCTAGCTTTTTAGGCTAATTTGGCATTTAGCTAATATTTTAGCTGGCTATCAGCTTCACCATTTTCAGCTATCAGCTTCAGCGTTTTTAGCTATCGATTTAAGCATCTTCCACTATCAGCACTAGCATCTTCAGCGGCCAAATTAACCTTACAGCATTCACACTATGATTATCACAGGTAATGCTATATATCTCGTTCATAATTATAATAAAAAGTTAAGGTTTTGAAGTTTTAAAAATGTAGTTTTAGAGTGTTCAATAAATCCTGTTCGGCCCACGAGCTGAGGTGTGTTTTGGATTTTGACCCTTTGTGTGATTTAGTTTGACACCCCTTGTTTAAAGTTTCCCTTGTTTTCCAGTTTTGTTTTGAGCCACATTCTTGTTTTTATTTATTTCTATCAATTTTTTGACTTATTTACTAAAGTTAAAGAATTTTACAACAACCTCAAATATTTTTTGTAACATTTCATTTCAAAAGGACGGCTTTGTGTTCTTTTTGGCCATAATAGCGGCAATAGAGAATTTCTTTTCAAAATATTAAACATTTTCAACATTTCTCTTATAAAAGTCAAACAAATGTGTATATTCTCTGATTCTGGATCTTTTTTTTTGCTTTAAATAAGGTGTTTTCTCCGACTGGAGTCGCATAGAAACATTTTCCAACAGAACCTTCCTTCAACCTGATACCAACCGTGTTTTAGTCCAACTGAAGTCTCTGCACCGTCAGTTTGTGATTTAGGGTTCTGTTTGGTCCAGATCTGTCTCCAGTTGAGAAGGCATCCTGGGTGGCGTCTCCATGACGCCGCCTTCAGACCAAAACCTCTCACGTTGTCTGCAGAGGCAGAAGGTTCTGGTCTTCTTCAGCTTGAGCAGAACATGCATGTTCCTGTGCTGTGTGAGGCGTGCATGCACCTGCACGTGCACGCTCCTGCTTTCTCCAGCTTTGATGGAAAGGTTCTGACTAACTGGCTCGACTAAACGAAGCTTCTTCCCACTTTTTTCTCCTCATCATTGCACCTTTTTAAGGCCCCGCCCCCTTTAAGGGGTCGAATGACCACACTACTGAGAATGTCATTATAAAACCCCAGAACCTGAATAGAAGTCCTCAGCAGTGGAATAACATAATATTAGACTCCACCCACAGGATGATGTCACCGGAGGGGGAAAAGTTCTGATCTGTAAAAGTTGATTTTTTAAATATGAAACATATGTTTGGTGAGTTTGACCTTTGACCTGAAGGGACAGTCTGTCGATCGCCTGTCATCCGTGGCTCCACGTCACGTACGCTGCAGGAAGGGGCGGGGTTTACTTCTGTCGACTTCTTTGGGCCGGGGTCGGCAGGTCGATCACCATCACAAATTGGGATAAAAATGTTTCAACCTTACACTGGAAAGAACTGCGACAACCTAACATGTGATCATGACTGATGTGGGCGTGGCTTGTGAAACCCCAGTTGCCATGGAAACAAATGAAGCTTAGTTTTACGTATCTTGATGATGATGTAAACCCATCTTCTTGGGCTCCAGACGGTCAAACTGTCCTATTGTTGCTGTAGGACCGGCCCTTCTGCAGTGCTGAGCGCCGTTCGCCGGCGCTGTTCGCCGGCGCCTGCAGCTCAGAGGTGCGTCTGTGTGGCAGAGCTCTGTGAGCCGGTTCTTTATGAGGCTGCGGGCTTTGTCCGCTTCCACTCGTGTGGCTGAGGCGACAGCTTCCTCCCCAAAACCACTAACAGCCACTTGTGTGCGCCTTGCAAGTGGTCTGGTCCGCAGGCCGTGTGATGTGTCTGCTGTGGTGGCAGGCAGAGGTCGGAGCGGCCCAGCCGCCCCCGCCGCCCTCGCCGCTCCCGCCTGTTGACTTTCCAGCCCAGGAACCAGCTGTATTTTTGGAACATCATTACTCAAGATCCGACTCTCTAAGCAGAGACCTTCCTGAGTCTTCACAGCAGAAACCCAAACAGAGCCGAGTCCACGTCCAGAGCGGGTCGCAAACCTGAGCGCCTTGACTGAACTGCAAATGTGCGGCTCTGGGCAGCAGAAACCAATCTAATCCCTGCTTTGACATCACTGCTGTGGATGAGCGTGCGGCCGCACACACTCCACGGTGTTTAATGCACATCTGCGTCAGCAGGAGCACAATCAACATGCCGCAGATGTCCAGGAGCAGCTCTGAGCGCTCCTCTCATGTGTTTGGGAGGAGCAATGCTGAAGGGGGAGGTGAAGGAGGAGGTGAAGGAGGAGATGAAGGAGGAGCTGACGGAGGAGGTGAAGGAGGAGCTGAATGAGGAGGTGAAGGAGGAGATGAAGGAGGAGCTGACGGAGGAGGTGAAGGAGGAGCTGACGGAGGAGGTGAAGGAGGAGCTGACGGAGGAGCTGACGGAGGAGGTGAAGGAGGAGCTGACGGGGAAGCTGAAGGAGGAGCTGAAGGAGGAGGTGACGGGGAAGCTGAAGGAGGAGGTGAAGGAGGAGGTGACGGGGGAGCTGAAGGAGGAGGTGACGGAGGAGGTGAAGGAGGAGGTGACGGGGGAGCTGAAGGAGGAGGTGACGGAGGAGGTGACGGAGGAGGTGAAGGAGGAGGTGACGGGGGAGCTGAAGGAGGAGCTGAAGGAGGAGGTGACGGAGGAGGTGACGGAGGAGGTGAAGGAGGAGGTGAAGGAGGAGGTGAAGGAGGAGGTGAAGGAGGAGGTGACGGAGGAGGTGAAGGAGGAGGTGAAGGAGGAGAAGCTTCTTTAGCCCAAAAGGAGCTCGATCGTCACCGAAGCCTCCAAGACCTGCTGCCTTACGCAACCGGAGCGCCACAGCTCATCCACAAATTAAAGCATAATCCTCCGTTGCCATGGAGACGTCTGTCCCGACGGGCCTCCCCTGTAGACTCTGAAGTAATAGTGACCTCAATTAATAAATGTCAGTCGCAGCAGCTCAAAGCTGACTTAGAAACAATGAAAGAAGGCTGAGAGGAAGTCATGAAAAGGTGTGTATGTGGGCGGGGTCAGAGTGAGAGCAACACCCCCCGCCCAGGTGCCTTTGAGCAAAGGCCCAGCCCACTTCTCACACATGCAGAACCGAGTGTCATCTGGAGGATCTGCTGATGAATTAACATTACTTGTTGCTCATAAGTAATCTATTACTTCACAGTTTCTGTTTAAAACCTGCAGCAGGGAGAAATACTGTCAGTTTCACGTTTAGGTGAGAAGATAAAACCAGAAACTCCAGACTGAAACATAACCTGAGTTGGATTGTTATTAACTCTGAGTTTAAAACAGGACTCACTTTAGTCTGGGTTAATTTAACTCAGGAAAAAACAGAAAGTGGCATTAAATGAATCCACCATAACCCTTAAAGTTAGCATTTCTCTGAAGTAACCCAAAAATATGACCTAAGAACTGAAGAAAAATGTTTTAGGAGACGCTAACAACAAAGATGGTTTATATTTAGTGTGTTTAAAACACAAGTTAGTGCACGTCCTATAGCTGAAGTTTTAACAAAGATTCATTACTTTGTTAAAACAGAAAGTAATATATCACTTTTGCAATAAGATCAGATGATACTATTTTCCATTCCTCAAATGTTTCGTTTATTTATGTGTCAAAGTCACGGCCCGGGGGCCGGATCCGGCCCTCCAGGTAATTCTATCCGGCCCTCCAGATCATTTTAATGTTATTAATGACCCGATGTTATCTTGTAATCATTTCTAACTTGTATAATTTTAATAAAATATATTTTAAGGAGAGTAAAATATTGAAAGTTATTTAAGGTTTAAATTGATTTATTCTGGAATAATATTCCTGACTTTTTATTATTCATAATTACTTTAAAAAGTTACAGTTTTAAAGTTTTAAAAATTAGCATTCTGTAGCTTTTTGGACTATTTTGGCTTTTTTTAGGCTGTTTTGTAGTTTAGCTAATAGCAGTTTTGGTTAATTTATTCTTTTAGGGATTTTTTGTGGCTATTTTAAAGTTTAGTTATTTTTTTAAGCTACATGCTAGCTGTTTTGCTAACTTAAGTTTTTTTTTTTTTTTAAGGTTTTTAGGCTAATTTGGCATTTAGCTAATATTTTAGTTAGCTGTCAGCTTCAACATTTTCAGCTATCAGCACTAGCATCTTCATCAGCCAAATTCAGCTTACATTATTCACACTAGTATTATCACAGGTAATGATATATATCTAGTTCATAATTATGTTAAAAAAGTACAGTTCTGAAAATGTACTTTTAGAATGTTCCATAAATGTTTATCCTGTTAAATAACTTAGACGAAAGAATAACTCCTGAACTGATTTCTAGATGACCTGAAGGCCTTCAAGGCAGACGGGATCCGAGCTGCAGAAGGAGCAGGACGGAGCTGCAGAGCAGAAAACCCACAAATGCTTGTTTTAGGAAAACTGTCGAGAAATGGAAGAAAAACGGGAGAAGATTCTCCCTTCTGGATTCAAACGTTTGGTGTTTTTCTATCAGCTGCAGCTTCCAGAATCTTCTCCATCCTCAGTGACCAGATCTTCTTCAACCAGACGTTTCTCCATCACCAGATTCTGCTTCCGTCCTTCATTAAAACTGCTGGTTACTTTTCACGCTAAACAAATAACAATAAAAAAACATTTTCTGAACGTTTTTATCGGAGCAGATTAATACATTTTTTGTTTATTTAGTCTTTTTAATGAGTATGTTACACTTTAATTTCTCATTGGAGCCATTCACCCCCCAGAACAACCACTGAGTGACGAACAGGTTCAGATTCTCTGAATCAACTGTGGATTCAAACCTTTCAGTATCAGGGCAGACACTCCTCCACTGGTTCACTCAGACAATAAACAAAAAGCTATATTTCATTTCTTTCTTTGGTCCAGTTCTTCATTACTGTCTATGAATATTAATCTGAGTTTATTAGGAATAAAACAATTTATTTATGGACTATTACAAGTGATTTATTTGATGTTTCCTTTATACATTTGTAATTAACTAACTTTGTGGCACAAACACATTTTCTGTAAAAAACATGAATGTGATTATCGTAAAACTCCCATTGATGCAGCATTTTTTGGAGCATAAAATAATCTGAAGACGACTTTCAGTTTATCTGCAGCTTCTTCCTAAACAGTTTTTTTTTTACCACTTTTCCCCTAACTATAGAGGCATCACAACTATGATTTGTGTTTTTATTCAATTAAAACAAAATTAAATTAAAGATTGATGGGTCAAATGATTATTTCAAATGATAAAAAATATTACCAGCATATCGATAAGAAAATGAACCAATCGGACCATAAAAAGGATCAAAATCTGCTTTTGTCCAAGAAAAGACAAATAATAGCACTCAATGAAAACAGATCAGTAAATCACATTTTTGAAAACGAGAATAAAATAAAATCGACTGATTTCTTAAACCAGATTGATCCGAAAAAAATTCTATCAATTAATCTTAATTAGTTTAAATATCTTAATTTGTTTTATAAAAACAGAACTATTTGGAGGTAATATAATGACAAGCGTATGAATCATGTTTTGTAAAAGACCATTAAAGTGGTCTTTTAATTATGATCATGTTGTTTTTATCCAAAATCATTGAAAATTCATGTCTGAATTGTGGGCAGAACTGTTGGTTTGTGCGCTCATCTCCCTTCATCTCTCTCCAGCTAGCTTACAGCCCCTCACAGCCACACAATATCAGAGTTCAGATCAGGCTCCAGCTCAGAAACAAAGACGTTCATGGATCGATTTGTGTGCAGCGGATGCATCAGAATGGAGCGGAGCAGAAAGGTTGTGACCCTCCCAGCAAAACATGATCTTCATCAAACAGAATTTTCTCGTCTCCTAATTCACAACAACTTGAACAGATTGATCAGAAATAACTATTTAAAGTTTAATTTCTCTAATATTTGTCCAGAAATAAAAGTTAAAAGGCCATTTTTATTGAAGGGGCTTGGAGGTGTGAAGGTGTTTGTTCCTCGAAGTGAACGTACAGGTGAGACTTTTTCAAATTAAAACACAATTCATACAAAGACTTTTATTTTGGTAACGTGTGGTGGTTTAAATAATTTCCTGCCTGCAAAGTGAGGTACCCCCCCCGACCCCCCCGGGTACCCCGCTTTGAGCCGCCCTGACAGGAGCCTTCTGACCCCGCCTCTGCATGCAGGGGCGCTCCGTGTGACGCGGGGCTGGAACAAAAATCCAGTATGGCGGAATCTGTCAGGAGATGATTTTCTCTGCCGCCCCCCCTCCGCGTCCCGCGCTCACACCGACGAAGCTCGCGGAGCCTGGCATGGCAGAGCCATCGACCCGGCGGGCGGACAGGACGGCCGGCCCGCGGCAGGTGAGCTCGGCGCGTCCGCGGATGAATGTGGCGGCGCCGCTGTGATGTCCACGCAGGGATGCGGCGCTCGCGGACCGGGACCCGCCGCGTCCATCCGGCCGGAGTTCCGCGGCGTTTTCGGGCTCGTTTGGGTCCGGTTCGGGTTCACTTCGGCGCCGGCGGGGCGGAACGGAGACGGAAGCAGCGGGGTTGCGGTTCCGTGCGGGCGGGAAGCGCGTGGGCAACAGGGAGGAAGAGACGGCGCTGTTTGTTATGCCGATTGTTGCCGAGCTATTTTTAGCGCGCGCGGCCGAGCCTTCGGGCTGCTGCGCGGCGGCGCCGCCTCGGCACTTTCCCGGCCTCCGTCACCCCCGGGGTGGGTGGGGGGACCGGGGGAACGGAGCTGCGGGCCTGCGGGAGCGCGTTTGCGGGAAAAAGCTGCGGGTCCGGGATGGGCGGCGTGA
>NC_050513.1:745976-753258 GCF_002922805.2 Oryzias melastigma
CCACCCCCACATTAACCTCGCCCCGGGCACGATGGCCCCCTCCTCCCGAGGCGGGTACAGTTTCTGGGGCTGTGGTTCCATGATCAACCCCCCAAGACTGAAGCTCCTGCATCTCACACAGATAGTTCACATTCATTTATTTTTTGAGGGGGGAGCGTGAATAGTAAAAATCTTCAGAAACTTGTGTTCTTAATATGTGTGTGTGTGTGTGTGTGGGGGGGGGGGGGGTCCTAATTTACCTAAAAAAATAAATTTTGCTTTCTTTGTAAAAACCGCTCATTTGAGAGAGTTACTCCCCTGCAGCAGAAACTTCTCCTTTAAGGAGACCAAAGGTGAAATTATTTACTTCCTGTTTGAAGCATGTTGAGAAACTAGAGTAGGTGGAGTCTCTCCAAGTGACCAATCGGTGGTGCGTAAAACTACGTACACAAGGAGCATGTGACTCGTGTTCATGCTGATCGCAGCTTCTTGAACGAGCTTTTAGCGTACGACATTCACACTGGACGGTCGCTACGTGATGCTAGCTAGTTCTGCTAGCTAGTGCTGCAGCAAACGACTATTTTAAGAGTCGACTAATCACCAATTATTTTTTCTGATCAGTCGACTAATCAGGTCATGCATCACTGGATGTAAAACACACACCTTAACCATCATTAGCTTTAAACTAACTAAAAACTAGATATATAGCATTACCTGTAATAATGCTAGTGTGAATGCTGTGAGCTGAATTTAGCCGCTGAAGATGCTAGTGCTGAGGCTAAAACGCTAAAGTTGATAGCTATAAAGGCTGAAGCTGATATTAGCTAAATGCCAGATTAGCCTACAAAACTTAAAAAAATCCTAAATGAGCCAAAATGGCTAGCATGCAGCTAAAATGTTAGCTAAGCTTCAAAATAGCCTAAAAAAATGAAAAAATCCTAAATTAACCAAAATGGCTAGCATGCAGCTAAAATGTTAGCTAAACCGCAAGTAATTTCTTTTTCATGATCAATTTTCAAATGTAAAAAGGATGCCACCCATACGTCACTACCAAATCTGTGTTTAATTGGTCAAAGTTTAATGCAGACTTGTCATCCGAAGTGTTCACTTGAACGTGTGTTTCCTAGCCTGGCGTGTAAACAAACATTTTCTAATTCTTGCTACAATGGTGTTAAAGATCAGGAAAAATATCACAAAAACATTTTTATGTAGAGGAAAACCTTGAATTCGTTGTGGTATCTTTTCAAAATAAAAGCACATCTGATGTCAGATGTGCTTTTATTTAGCTACAACCAGCAGAAACCTGAAGAAATCATCTAAATTCGAACCCAGAGCAGAACCAGGTGTTCTGGTGAACGGACCTCCTGTCCATAAAGTGAAGAGGAGGATTTGTAAAGGTGGAACGTCTTCATCTACAGGTGCTTTGAATATTTAACTGATGTTCAATGTGCTGCTCGTCCTCGTCACCAATCGATCAGACATCAATGCTTCTAATCAGGAAACAAACTTCCTGTTAAGTTCTACAGAATAAATTCCTGTCCAGTACGGCTGCAACCATTAGTCGACTAATCGACTATTAAAATAGTCGACGACTAATAGTCGATTAGTCGTTACATTATAAGTTTATATTCTATGGAGTCAGACTGTAGTAAAGGTGAAAGTTATATTGACATTATTCTAGCTTTGTGGACTATTTTGGCATTTACTAAAGTTTTTTAGGCCATGTTGGAGTTTAGCTAATATTTCAGCTACATGCTAGCTATTTTGGCAAATTTAGGATTTTTTCTGTTTTTAGACTAATTTGGTATTTAACTAATATTTTAGCTGGCTATCAGCTTCAGTGTTTTTAGCTTTTAGCTTCAGAAATTTCAGCTATCAGCTTCAGCATTTTCATATATCAATTTCAGCATCTCCTAGCATTTTCAACGGCCAAATTCATCTTACAGCATTCACACTAGCATTATCATAGGTCATACTATATATGTAGTTTTTAGTTATTTTTAAGCTTTGGTTAAGATGTGTGATTTACATCCAGTCTACGCATGACCCGATTAGTCGACTCATCAGAAAACATAATCGGTGATTAGTCGACTATTAAAGTATTCGTTTGTGGCAGCACTACTGTCCAGTTTTTTGAGGTCAGCAGACAGGCTGACGTCATCGTTCAGATCTTCATGCAGCCGTTGCCTCCATCAGTTCACTTCAGGATTGACATTTTCAGATGAATATTCCCGGAATAAAGATGCAGATAATCTACATTTGTTATCTGCTGGTGAACGTTTGATCTGCTGTTCATCAGCTGATGTGACTGTTTCAGATTATTTTCTTAAACAGCAGAGATGACGTTTATGCCCCGGGTCTTGTCTGGCAGGTTGATGCTTAGAAAGCTGCAGTTGTTGACCCGTCAGGCTGATGGGGATTGGCTGGAGGTCCGCTTCCCGTTTCCACTTGAACCGGCTGGATTTGTGGCGTCAGCCCAAGCGAGAACACAGACCTGAGCTCACACTCGAAGGGATCACTGCCCCGCCGCCACCTGCACCTGAACACGCCGCACACCTGCCGCGCTCTCTGAGGCGCCCACCCACCTGTCAGTGATGACGTCCCACAGCCAGCAAGGTAAGACCACGCCCCTTTCATGGAAAAGTTGGTAAAACTTTAACTGTAGAACTTTTTTGTCCCTCTAAGATTGTTCCTCAGAGGCTTTTAGGAATGATGTTAAGGCTCATTTCTAAAGATGACAAAAAATCTGAGAGGAACTCTTGAAAATTCATCCTGACGTTGCCATGGAGACTGTAATGAGCTTCGGAGCATCCTCCTCCAGCTCTGACTGGAGCTTGGAACCACTCGGGTTCTGCTGCTGTGGACCACATGTTCTCAGGTCTTCTGGACAGTGGCTCTTCCTCATATTTAACGGTGTTTTCATGAGATCTTTCTGTTTGTAACTGACCTGGTTTTGGCCTCAGAGCAGAATCTTTTCACTTTTCTGGCTGCTTGTGTTTGTAAAAATGGTGAATTTCACAAACTCAAATCCTTTAACAAAACTGTTAGTTGTTAGGTGCTATTTCTATCAGATCCTACATCTCCAGTGTTGTTAATTTGATTCCTTCAGCAAATTTAACAACAATCTAACAGAAATTACTTGTTTTTAAATCCGGATGTATGAGGATGTTTTCGCACTCAGATGTTTGGTCCAGAACTGCTTTCCTCTGATGGTGCTTTTGATGTGCAGGTGTGAACGCTCACCTGAACAAGGGTTTGGTTTGTTTGGAAGTGGACTCCGGTCCAGTTCACTTCATTGTGAATTAGTGCTGCCACAAACGATGATTTTAATAGTCAACCAATCACTAATCGACTAATCGGGTCATGCACAAACTGGATGTAAAACACACATCTTAACCATAGTTAGCTTTAAACTAACTAAAAACTAGATACACAGCATTACCTGTGATAATGCTAGTGTGAATGCTGTAAGCTGAATTTGGCCGTTGAAGATGCTAGTTACGATAGATAAAACTGATAGCTGAAAATGCTGAAGCTGATAGCCAGCTAAAATATTACTTAAATGCTAAATTAGCCTAAAAAATAGAAAAAGTCTACGTTAGCCAAAACAGCTAGCATGTTGCTGAAATATTGGCTAAACTCCAAATTAGCCTAAAAAAACAAAACAAAAAAAGCCTAAATTAACAAAGATAGCTAGCACGCAGCTAAAATATTTAGCAAAACTCCAAATTAGCCTAAAAAAACCTTCATAAATGTCAAAATAGTCCATAAAGCTAGCATAATGCCAATATAACTTTGAACTTTACTACTCTCTGACTCCATATGATATAAAATTGTGGCAGCCCTAGTGTGAATGTGTACAGCCTGATTTCCACTGGTCCGTCTGTGGTGCGTCTCTGTTGCGTTGCTTTGACTCAGAAAAACAGGACCTCCATTATTCAGTCGGACTGTTTGCGTCGCCTCCCTCATGTCTGCGTCTGACGCAAGCTTTATGCAGGAGTTCTATCTATGTCACGTCTGGTGGCGCCTTATTGCTGCAAAAACCAGAGGAAACAGGATACAAATCAGGTTTCAAAATGAAAACTTCCATTGTAATTTAAAAATAAAACATTTTATTTTGTATTTAATTTTTTAAATTTTATATTTACAATAACACATGCTAACACAGTGAAAAACAACTGAATTTATGACATTAAAACTTGCATTTTACAAGGACTCACAACGGGACAAACCACTCAAATGGGGGTGGCAGGACAAACCACTGCTCCGGAATCCGGGGTGGACAGACACCGCCGAGGACCGCTATAAATCTGGTGTTTGGTGGAGCAAAGTTCCTCGCGTGTTTTAGGACTAACTCAGTCCAGTTTTTCACACAAGCAGCAGGTTTTCATCATCACTTTATCTGCTGAAGAATCTGGAGGCTTTTTGTCGCAGAATGAAACATTTATAACCATTAAAGGATTTCCTCCTCAAACCATTTTTTAAAATACAATAAGGCAGAACTTGGTGTTGACGTCTGAGTGATGTAATCAGGAGTTTTACTCTTTGGAGGTGCACATCAGCATCATCTGGTCGGAGCAGCAGGTGGAGCAGACGGACCACCGGCTCCGGCAGGGACAAATGGTTCTCACGCTGCCCTCTTATCTTCTGCGATGGGAAGTAAAATTCCCACGTGGAGCGCTCCTTTCCCACAGAGGAGCTGGGGGGGCGTCGGTTCAAGTCCAAAGACTCGAGTGAGGGAGCAGCGATGTTTGACTGTCCCGGGCTGGTCGCATGAACACAGAGAAACACTCAGGAACCTGAAATGTCCTCCAAAGCTGCTTCATTTCTGCTCGTTTGCCTTCACCTGACGGTAGAGCGTCTGCGTGCCCCCCCTCGTAATCCATCAATGAGCTTTACCAAAACACTTTTTTTTTTTTTTTGTGACTCATTTTCTTTATTACAGCGGCTGCAGGATTTTTAGATTAAATATCATTTAGTGCAAATCTCTTCCCAGAAAAGAGAAATGTAAAACCCTTTGTCGGGTTATTATTCCCAGAACCAAAAGTGGGGGCAGACTGATAAGACCCCCCCCAGCAGGGAGGCTGCAGGGCTTGCATGGGAGGGATTTCTCAGCGTACCAGGAATTTCAGCACATTAGCCCGCAGCTTTTCAATTTCTGCATCTGCACTTAGCGGAGCTTGTGTTGTTTGTGTAAACATCAACATTGAGATCAACCGCTCGGATCTAGAGCAGCTCCGGACCGTCATCTAGATCCGTAACCGCTCGGATCTAGAGCAGCTCCGGACCGTCATCTCGATCCGTAACCACGCAGCTCCGGACCGTCATCTCGATCCGTAACCACGCAGCTCCGGACCGTCATCTCGATCCGTAACCACGCAGCTCTGGACCGTCATCTCGATCCTTAGCCGCTCGGATCCAGAGCAGCTCATGAGCATTTGAAGGATCCTGAACTGCTCTAGCTTAGACCAGCCCCAGACCGTCAGGTGGATCCCAATCTGTTCTGATCGAGAGCAGCTCCAGACCGTTAAAAGGATCCCGAACTGCAGAAGAAATATTGCAAACGCTGCTCTTAGAAAGGTTCATTCATAGAAAAGCTGTAAAATCTGTTTAAATTGTAGCATTTTCTGGTCAGTGGTTGTTTCTAATGTGGAATTCATTGACACTTTCAGACTTTCAGCACAGGAGAGTTTATTCCCCCACGTTGAGCTCTGGTTGAAGGTTTGATTCCTTTTCCCAAATAAAAGAAGCTTCTTTTTAAAGAAGAATAGAAATGCTCAGAATAAGTTTAACTCAGGTGGAAAATTAACATTCTCAGACTTCTCTTTCCTAGAAGTCCATTGACCTTCTAGGAACTGCTGCCGTGTGGACCACGGGGGGGGGGGGCAGAACAGTCTCTCAGCTGACACCATCAGGCTGCGCTGCTAAAAGCGTCCCTTTATTTGTGAATGAGATGAGTTGGGCTTTCAATGACTTCATGGCGAGCGAAAATCAAACATTAACACATTCCACGAACGCTATCGCAGAGCGCCGCAGCATAAACGGCGTTCAGATTGGATTTACTGCTTTATTTTGCAGCCTTTGCGGGGGCGTGAGCGCCTTTTTATGGCTTTGAACCGGGGAGGTTGACACAGTGCTTCTTTCCTCGAAGGCTCGCTGGTTTCTAGGTTACTGGCGTCCGTTTCCAGGTTTATACAGCCTGGAAACGACACAAATCACGCAGGAGCATAAAATCTAGGCTTGTAATCATTAATGAGGAGCGTCAGGCCGTCCATCGCAGAGAGATAAAATCATTCTGCAGAAATGTGGTGGAGCTCTCCAGATTTATCTCCAGGACCAGCATTGTTAGAGGTTAGATTTAGGAGCGGCGTGGAGAAGCCGGGATCTGTTTGTGTGTATGGAGCGTTTCCTGTTTGGGATGTTTGTCATGTGACTGAGATGATGACACAGCCACAGGTTTTAGGGTTACTTCCTGCTGCTGTCACCCAATCAGCACACCTGAAGCAGACAGGAGCAAAGGTTTTTTATGGAGAAGAGTTTCCCAGGAAGCAACGCCCCCCCAGCCTGCGTGATGTCCCGGCCTTTCCCACCTTTATAGAGCGGCAGGCCCTCTGCATCTGCTGCAAAGCTGCTTGAGGAACACCTGAGCTGCAGGTGTTTGTGAAGGACTGGAGTGTTGGAAAATTGGATTAGCTTCAGGAAACTGAGAATCAGAGCTGGATTTGGATTTGGGAGGAAAGTCTAAACAGGCCAGATTAGAGACCAAAAACTGATTTTAATGTGAAATTCTGAGGGAAACATGGCCACTTCCTGTTTTACACTCCTCACCTGTGGACCAGGTAACTCCTCTGATTCAATAGACATTTTCTTTATGTCTTGTTTTAAATCAATAACACTAATCTTTAATCTTTAACACTTTTATTGAAAATTAATTTGATGATTTTGTTAATTCTGCTCTTCAGTTTATCATCTTAAAGTTTTATTGTCGCTGTTGTTTTGACTCTGCAGCTTCTGCCTGTTTCCTTCTTTACTTTTGATTATGTCCTTGTTTATTTTATTGTTTACTTTTGTTAATTTCATTGTTTGCTTTTGATTGCTTGTTTACTTTATTTTCTCTTTTCCTTTTTTCTTTTTTCCTTTATCTATTTTCCTTTTCCTTTTGTTTACTTCATTGTGTACTTTTGTTTTTTTGTTTACTTTTTATTTCCTTTTTCCTCTTATTTGTTGTGTTGTTTATTTCCTTGTTTACTTTTGTCTACTTCTAGGTTTGCTTTAGTTTTTTTGTGTTTGACGCTTTTCCTTT